>NC_057795.1:219643570-219943570 GCF_018294505.1 Triticum aestivum
CCCACCACCGGCGACTACCAACCAGAGGTCTCACGACTTTGAATACCCACTGACCACTAATTTATTACCATTTCTGGCCTTCATATACGCACTGACGGGTGGCCCTATGGTAATGTGCGCTGCTGAATGTGGACCGTTTGATTGGTCAATTGATCGTGTCATCAACAAATTACATAGATGTATGGTGAGCCAGTGACCGTATGATCACCCTAAAATGTAATCCTATTTTATTAACACAGTATAGACTCAAACTACCATTTCTTTCTTTCATATACGGGCTGATAGGTGGGCCCCACGGTTATGCGCCCCGATGGTGCAACACTAGTTGCGCCACGTCTAATGTTTGACTGGTCAATTGACTGTGTCATCAACAAAATACGGAGTTGTACGGGTGAGCCAGTGATTGTATAATCATGACATGTATTTGTTTAACACGGTACAGGCGCAAGGGCTCATATATACGCGCAAGCACTCACCGCTATAAGCGCACACACGCAGACCATACCCCTATGAGCACCTTCGAGAGAGTGGGCCAGCATATGATCTTGAGTTTTTACGAAGTCACCATAGGTGCCTCGTAGTCGAGTGGAACGTCTCCTCCCATTGAACGCACATCACCAGAAAATACTAAAATTAACACAAGATAAATGCGAGCACCGGGACTTTAACCTTGGTGGGCTCGAGAAACCACTGTCCTCCTAACCATCCAACCACATGTTGGTTAGCACGACAAAATGTATGTGGTGACCATGATGAGCTTATTCTGAAGTCCAGTGACCATATCGTGCTTTCGCTTCAAATACAATGACCGTTAGTGTCGTTAACAAAATACGGAGCACGCATCAAATGCAAAGTCCGTCGGTGTCATCAACAAAATATGGAGACGTATTGTGAGCTAGATACCGTATGATCACCACGAGAATGTATACGGTGACCATAATGAGCATATTATGAAGTCCAGTGACCATATAGTGCTTTAGCTTGAAATACATTGACCGTCACATGTGAATGTGTCGTGGGCATGCATACTTTTAGAGGGCGGAGAGATAGTTTGTGTGCGTATGTGAGAGTGGTGTAGAAAGAGGGTTTGTCCGGTGGAGACAAGGAGAGATATGCCCTTCGTTTCTCTTTCCTGTGACTAATATTTTAGGAGAATATATAAACATTCACAATGCAGAACAAATATTTTTGGATGCACCATGCAATTAACTTTCATGTACAACATTGTACTATTGTATATGCTTATTTTCTTAGTGGCCGATTGCGTGTGTGTGGTGGGCACATCATTTCTAGTTGTGGTGGGTCAACATGAAGACTCATGGGTCGGTTCCATCCTACGCCACATATAGGTTGGACCGAGACGCGTTATACGAAGACCCATGTGGAGGACTCGGCATACAACACGAAGCTACCAGAGTCGCGGAGGACTCTATCCCCACTGGTGATAAGCCGACTATATATGATTTGTAACCCTAGGCCCCCAGTATGTTATAAAAGCTTGGGGGCTAGTTCATCGATAGTATACACACACGCACAATGCCTGGTATTCACGTGTACTTTGTACACACCCCTATCACTAATATACAGTACT
Organism: Triticum aestivum; assembly: GCF_018294505.1. Taxonomy (NCBI): domain Eukaryota; kingdom Viridiplantae; phylum Streptophyta; class Magnoliopsida; order Poales; family Poaceae; genus Triticum; species Triticum aestivum. The sequence goes on from NC_057795.1 coordinate 219,645,162, forward strand.
AGGAGTAGGCTTTTTCTTCAACTGCAAGGGTCTGAACTAGGGTAAAACTTTGCCTCGTATTACCATCCAGCCTAATAGTCAGGGATATCCTACCGAATGATATGATGAAATCATAACTGCCAACTACTAAGAGAGAGGTGTGTCTGGGGGGGCAATGTGTGCGAGAGAGGCCTAATGATAATGTGTGTGTGGGAGACACGTAGGCACATATATGTGCGTATAGAGGGCTAGTAGAGACCGTGCATGTGTATATATGCATGTGAAAGAAATAGTGGTTTCCAACTGAGATTAGTGAAAAGAGTGGTACATAGTAGTCATAAAGAGAGAGAGAGAAACGGAGAGAGCATGTGCGTGAGACACCCCGACACCCCGAGAGAGATTGTGAGTATGTGTGAAAGATAAATGCCGATGCATATAAAGTGTGTGCACTTATGCGTTAGATAGAGAGAGAGATATAACGCGTTTGTGAGAACGAGCCGAGGCATAGTGCATCTACGTGTAAAAGGCGGTTCTACACATTAAATTAACATATAAATGGCATTATTATTTTTGGATGAGATCATGAATTTTGCAAATTGCGTATGGACGAAAATCGGTCTATCAAACACCCATACTATATTGAATTCTAGTATGTGCATGTGTTTATTTCATATTATCGATCCATAGAGTGAGAGCAGTTTGAAATACAGGCAATGGATGCTTTTGCAATTCATATAAAACATTAATTAGTGCACTCATGTTGTTAGTGTGAAGCACTTTATACATTTGTCACTTGCATGGATACATTCCAAATTGCTAGCTACAAAATAGAATACATGTTGAATTCAACATAAAGGGGGTTTCGAAGATTCGAATTCATAGGAAGTGCATTCATCTATTTGAACCCGAGATAATGGCATTTGTAAATCAGATGTAAAAGGGGGCATCAATCTTTGTTGTGCGTTTGAACATGCTATATATATTCATACGCATGTCTAACTTTTTCTTTTGCAACCAAGGAGATTGTATCTGGAACCATGCATGAACTGAGGTAAGTTGCATATTTTTTAATATATACTTGTGTACAATGTATATTCAAATGTACCCCCTCCATTCCAAAATAATCGTAGCTTTAGGATTCTCAAGAGTAAAGATTTGTGAAGTTTGACAAATCCTGAAAGTTCAATTCAAGAGAACCGAAAATGTTAATGCTTCTGCTCCCAAATATTGAACGAAGCACCAAATAGTCCTCTAGTCACCCGAAACCGCCCGAGACTAATGTTTGGTGGTAGGAAATTACTGTCCTAACTCTGGCCCGTGTATCCTATTGGCCCGATGTCCAAAGGTCTAAACCGGGGTAGGTTTGTAACTTCACCAAGACGCCAGTCTCAACCGCCTCCGAGAAGCATTCATATGTCGTGGGCGCCTAAACACCCATGCGCTTGGCCGAAATCTATCCCGCCCACATTTGGGACACCTGAGATTACTATCCTACCCCCAACCCGCAATATGTCCGAAATTTTAGATGGGGGCAAAGTTTGTAACTTTCCCCAAATTTCAAACAAGCGCGTCTCAAACGGAAACATTGTTCCCCCTTAGTTCCCTGCCTCCCTCCGTTTCCCCATTCATACTCCATGGCGCCAAAACGCCCTCTCCTCCAGCCGCGAAACCCCAGCCTCCTCCGTCCTCCACCCCGTAGTGGCCAATCCACCGCCGCCCTCCTCCATCACGCTGGAGCCGGTACCCTGACGTCGTCGTCCAACGCAACCGCAACCGCAATGCCCTCAAGGACTTAGCAGCTGAAGTTGAGGCAGAGCTGCCTCCACGACACCGACACCGACGCCAACATGCGCCGTACCAGAACCACTCCAACCACGCCGTCCTGCACCTCACTGCTACCACTCCACTATCGCAACCGTCCACCGCACCGGAGTTGTTCCCGCTACACCGTTGTTCGCCGCCTCGGATCTGGTTCCCCGCCGCCGACAGACGGCCACCGGACCACACTCAACAACTTGGCCATGGGTTCGTCCAAGGCTCCACCGTCCTCCACAACTTCTCATTTCCAGCGAACCACAAGAAGATCGTTGGAGAAACAGAAGGAGGACACAGCACTGCCAGCAGAAAGAGGTACTCCTCTTCCCTTATTCATGCAAATCTTACGTCTCTGCTCACACTGTATTCATCCCATGAAAGAAACTAGTTGAGCGCTTCTTACTGCATCTTCTTCGTGATACTAAATGCACAAGGTTTCCTACCTTTACTATTTCACCTTTGCTAGAGGTTAATAGCCCGCCTGGATTTCAATTCAGGGTCAGTCAAACCGCAATTAAAAGAAGCAGCATCCACTTAGGTGCGCGGAGCACCTAGACCGCCTGTTTGTCGGGGAAGCGGCGCATCGGTGTCTATCATAGGGGTGTGGGGCGCAGGAGCTGCTTGTGCCCTATCTGGAGGTCGGCGGGGCTTGAATGGATGGTCGGGGGCAGTGCCAAGCATGGCGGTGCGGTGAGGTCGATAGGAGGACGCAAGCAGGGGACTGGGCCGGTGGTCGCTGGCGTTTCGAGGAAGATCGTCAACATTGACTGGCTGGAGGTAGATGAAGGCGATCTGCCCATTCTTTGTACATCGGACGATGTAGAAAAAGTGGACTGGCCTATTTGTTTTCAGTCGACTGTTATTTTCATAGAATCCTATAGTAATTTAGTGTGCCATGCATGTTCTAGAGCTATCATATGTCTCTCGTCATTTATTTCTCACCGACCTACTATCTGCTACCTTTACACTGTACTAATTGTGCACACACTTTACCCATACTCACACCATAGTTTTTTATGCATGGGTATTTCAGACTCTGACGCAGTGTTGATGAATGCTGAAAAGAAAAGACAGAAGTCGCTCCAGTGTAATTCGAAGATAAGCAGTAAGCGTTTCAGCGCTCTAAAGGGTGCAGTGTCAGCAGTTGAAGACAGTAAATGTAGCTCTACAGTTGATGATCTCAATTGCCACACACAACCATCCCAGGTGCTTGCTTTAACTTCATGCTGTCAAATGTGGTTGCATGTTGCATATGGTGTCTAGCTTGTATTGCTTCCAATTTGGTTAAATTGCATATGCTTACTTTACACATTATACCTTTGATAATTACATGCCTTCCTGTTTTTGATACATACTACATATGTCTATTAACCATGTTCGTACATCAAACTAATGCTCTTTTGTATCCCTCGTCAATCACTTATGATGATACAGTCACCCTAGTGGGTTACTGTGAGACGCCCTACTCGTTTAAAGAGTGCAGTGTCATACTCCCCACATGATTCTCAAGAAACAGCAATGCTAAATGAAGATAGTCAACGTAGCTCTCTAGTTGATGACCGCAATTCCACCACACCACCATCGCATGTGCTTGCTCTTACTTGGCAGTGTGATATGTGGTTGCATGTTGCATATGGTGTCTACCTTGTAATGCTTCTAATTAGGGTAAATTGCATCTGTTTAGTTAACATATTGTACCTATGAATATGACATGCCTTCCTGTTTTTGGTACATACTACGTCTTTCTATTAACCATGTTCTTACATCAAACTACTTTTCTTGTGCATCCCTCATCAATCACTTCTGACGATACATCTTCAAGTTGACAGTGTAATATTGGTTGGATCTTGCATATCATTTCAAACATGTATTGCCTCTAATTTGTTGAAGTGCCACTTATAATGAGACACATCTAACTTGGTAGAGTGATTTTGGTTGGATCTTTCATATGGTGTCTAGATTGCATTGCTTCCAATTTGTTGAAATGCCTTCTGCTTAGCGTTTTTCATACATATTCCATCCTCCTACAATGTGGTTGCCATACATAAAAGTTGTGTTCGTTAGTATCATGCATCAAAGAATTTGGAAGTGCGAATTTCATTCCTTTTTCTTGTGTGTTTACTTGACAAGGCAAAATCTGAAAGGACGAAGGCACGGAATGATGGTGGTCCTCTGGAGCAACCGAAACAGATGATCTCTGCAGATTCTCCTACTACTCGTACTGCAATGCTAGTTCCAAATCTCATCTCCCCTACTCCACAACCCAAGGTGCTTGCTCTAACATGGTAGTGTGATATCTGGTTATATGTTGCATATGGTGCCTAGCTTGTATTGCTCCTAATTTGTTAAATTGCATCTCCTTAGCTTACACATTATACATGTGAATATGACACGCCTTCCTGTTTTTGGTACATACTACATCTTCCTATCACACCATGTTCTTACATCAAACTATTGTTCTTGTGTATCCTGCATCTATCTCTTATGATGAGACAGTCACGCCCGTGGGTTAATATGAGACGCGCTACTCTTATAAAGAATGCAATTTCATCCTCTCCACATGATTCTCAAGAAACAGCAAGCCTAAATGAAGATATTGAACGTAGCTCTTTACTTGAAGACCGCACTTCCATATACCACCATCACAGGTGCTTGCTCTAACTTCGCAGTGTGATATGTGGTTGCATGTTGCATACGGTGTCTAGCTTGTAATGCTTCTAATTAGGGTAAATTGCATCTCCTTAGTTTACACACTATACCTGTGAATATGACATGCCTTCCTATTTTTGGTACACACTACATCTATGTATTAACCTTGTTCTTACATGAAACTACCTCTTCATGTATCCTGCATCAATCACTTACGATGAGTCACCTTTATTTGTTAATATTGCATATTATTTCTAGCCTGTTGCCATGTATTGCTTCTAATTTGGTCAAATACATTTGTTAGGGCACCCTTTTAATTTGGCAGAGTGATATTGGTTTCATCTTTCATATGGTTTCTAGCTTGCATTTTTTCTAACAAGTTCAAGCACCTTGTGCTTAGTTTACACTTTATACATCATACATGTCAATATGTCACGCCGTCCTGTTTTTCATACACATTCCGTCCTCCTATCATGCGGCTGCCTTGCATGAAAGTAGTGTTCATCAGTATCATGCATCAATGAGTTCTGAAGAGCAAATTTTATTCCTTTTTCTTGTGGGTTTGACTTGACAAGGCAAAATCAAGAAAGAGGAAGGAAAAGAGTAAGGAAGGCGATGATGGTGGTCCTCTGCAGCAATGTAAACGGAGCATCTGTACCGATTCTCCTTGTACTGATAGTGCATTACAAGGTCCAAGTCTCTGCTCCCCTACTCCACCATCCAAGGTGCTTGCTCTAACTTGGCAGTGTGATATCTGGTTGCATGTTGCATATGGTGTCTAGCTTGTATTGTTCCTAATTAGTGTAAACTGCATTTGCTTAGCTTACACATGATACATGTGAATATGACACGCTTTCTTGTTTTTGGTACATACTATATCTACCTATCACACCATGTTCTTACATGAAACTACTCTTCTTGTGTATCCTGCATCAGTCACTTATGATGGGACACCTTTAAGTTGGCAGTGTGATATTGGTTTGCGTCTTGAATATGATTTCTAGCATGTATTGCTTCTAGTTTGATGAACACCACCTATGATGAGACAGTTTTAACTTGGCAGAGTGATATTGATTGCACCTTCCATATGGTGTCTAGTTAGCAGTGCTTCTAATTTGTTGCAGTGTCTTCTGCTTAGTTACCACATCATAGGTGTGAATATGTCAAGCCGTCCATTTTTTCGTACATATTCCATCCTCGTATCATGACTTTGCCTTTCATCAGAGTAGTGTTCGTCAGTATCATGCATGAATGAGTTCTGAAGAGCGAATTATATTCCTTTTTCTTGTCGGTATGACCTCACAATGCAAAATCAATAAAGCTAAAGGAAATTGCCAAGGCATTGGATGATGGTGGTCCTTCTGAGCAACTGAAACAGAGGTTCCCTGCAGATTCTACTCCGCCATCCTCCCAAGAAGATTTGCAAGATAATGCAAGGCTAGACAGTCAACGTAGCTGTGTAGATGATGAGCACATCTCCCCTACTCCACCATCACAGGTGCTTGCTCTAACTTGGCACTATTATATGTGGTTGCATGTTGCATATGATGTCTAGCTTGTATTGCTTCTAACTTTGTTGAATTGCATCTGCTTACTTTACACATAATGCATGTGAATATGACATGTGTTCCTGTTTCTAGAACATACTATATCTGATCACACGATGTTCTTACATCAGACTATTGTTCTTGCATATCCCGCATCAGTCACTTATGTTAAGGCACCTTTAAGTCGCCACTGTGATATTGGTTGTGTCTTGCATATGATTTCTAGCATGTACTGCTTCTAATTTGTTGAAACGTCATACAGTTTGAACTTGGCAGAGTGATATTGGTTGCATCTTTCATATGGTGTCTAGCTTGCAGTGCTTCTAATTTGTTGAAATGCCTTCTGCTTAGTTACCACATCATAGGTGTGAATATGTCATGCCATCCTGTTTTTCATACATATTCCATCCTCGCATCTTGTGTTTGCCTTTCATCTGAGTAGTGTTCATCAGTATCATGCATGAATGAGTTCTGAAGAGCGAATTTTATACCTTTTTCTTATCGGTTTGACTTCACAATGAAAAATCATTACAGCTGAAGGAAATTAGTCCGGCAGTGGATGATGGTGGTCCTTCGGAGAAACTCAAATAGGGGGTCTCTACAGATTCTACTCCGCCATCCTCCCAACACGATTCGCAAGACGACACAAGGCTGGACAGTCAACGTAGCTGTGTAGATGATGAGCACATCTCCCCTACTCCACCATCACAGGTGCTTGCTCTAACTTGGTACTATTATATGTGGTTGCATGTTGCGTATGATGTCTAGCTTGTATTGCTTCTAACTTTGTTGAATTGCATCTGCTTACTTTACACATAATGCCTGTGAATATGACATGTGTTCCTGTTTCTAGAACATACGTGTACATGATGAGCACATCTCCCCTACTCCACCATCACAGGTGCTTGCTCTTACTTGGAACTGTTATATGTGGTTGCGTTTTCCGTATGATGTCTAGTTTGTATTGCTTCTGATTATGTTGAATTGCATCTGCGTAGCTTACAACTTATACCTACAACGATCACTTACCCATAAGACACATTTAACTTGGGACTGTGATGTAGGTTGCATCTTGGATTGTCTTCTAGCTTGTACTGCTTCTAATTTCTTAAAATGGCACTTACGATGAAACACTTTTTACATGATAGAGTGATATTGGTTGCATGTTCATATGGTGCCTAGCTTTCATTTCTTTTAATTTTGTTGAAATGCCTTCCGCTTACTGTTTTTTCATACATATTCCATCCTCCTATCGTACGTGTGAATATGAAACACTGTCTTTTTTTGTATATATTCCATCCTCCTATCCTGCGCTTGCCTTACATCCAAGTAGTGTTCGTCTGTATCATGCATCAACCAGTTATGCAGAGCTAATTTTATTCATATTCTTGTGGTTTTGACTTCATAAGGCAATATCAGAAAATAGGAAGGAAAAGAGTAAGTTAGGGGATGTTGGTGGTCCTCTACACCGACGCAAATAGAGACTCTCTAGATTTGCCACTACTACTGCTAATGAAGTTGAAGTCCCAAGTCTACATGATGAGTTCATCTCCCGTACTCCACCATCACAGGTGCTTGCTCTAAGTTGGCAGTGTGATAATTGGTTTCATGTTGCATATGTTGTCTAGCATGTATTTCTTCTATTTTGATTAAATTTCACCTGCTGAGTTTATACGTTATACATGTGCATATGACATGGCTTTCTGTGTCTAGAATACACTGCATCTATCTATCATACCATGTTCTTACATCAAAGTGTTGCTGTTGTGTATCCCGCATCAGTCACTCATGATTGGACGCTTTTAACATGGCAGTTTGATAGTGGTTGCATCTTGCATTGATTTCTATGTTGTACTACTTCTAATTTTTCGAATTGCCACTTATGACAAGACACTTTTAACTTGGCAGAGTAATATTGGTTGCATCTTTCATATGGTGTCTAGCTTGCATTACTTCTATTTTCTTGAAAATCCTTCTACTTAGTTTACACATCGTAGTTGTGATTATGTCATGATGTCCTGTTTTTCTTACATATTACATCCTCATACGGTTGTCTTACATCAAAGTATTGCTTGTCTGTATCATGCATCAATTAGTTCTGAAGAGCGATTTTATTCTTTTGTGTTGTGGGTACGGCTTGACATGGCAAAGTCAAAAAAGAGCAAGGGAAATAATATAGTAGGGAGTGGTGTTACTTGTCGGGTGAAATGGAAAAGGATTTGCCGTCGAGATTCTGCTGGTACTTATAGTGAGGTCCAAGTCCACTGGCTAAATCTACAAACACAGTATCACCTACTCCACCAGCTGCAGCATCTGCTTCAACTGTACCAGCATCTCAACGAGTTACTCATTCGTTTGCTCCGGAACTGGCCAGTTCCCAAGCTGCCTTCACACCTAACACTATTTCCGAAGCACTGCTGACACAACAGGACTTGGCAAGATCAGATGAACCTCATGAGCATCAACACCAAGACGGTACCTGACCGAGTCAAGTTGCAGTTGCATGCTCTGTTATATGTACTCTCACAGTTTGATGTACACTAACACTTTCAATATTCTTTGTTGAACTAGCACCACGGCGCAAGCGGAAACAGACATCAGGGATAATGCTTGACAGATTAACAAAATCTAAAGGAGGAAGAATGGAGATCCATTTTGAGGCGGGTTTAAAAAGGCCACGTGATGCTACAGAGTCAGACAAGTTAGTATCAGAGGCAGCCGTTGTCGTTAGGTGTCATGCACGTATCCTCCCAACGTGGATCCAGTACAGGAATGAGAAAGACAATACCCAGTTTAACACCTTCCTTGACCATTTATCCGTAAGTAATGTTATTCATTGCAATTAGTAATATTGTCTTGCTCTGTCCCATACTTTCTAGCTTCCTCCTAATAAGACTCACATTCTTTTTTCAATAGATGAGGTTCAAGTTGGATCCGAAAGATGATGCAACTAAACAAGCATGCACTCATGTTTTTCAGTCTGCTCTATGACAGTATCGGTACCACCTTAGAAAATCTCACTTTGAAGGCAAGGCTAACAATGAAATCACCCAAACATCTCTAGTGGAATATCTTACAGATGAAGACTGGATAGCCCTTGTTAAACACTAATCTGATCCAAAGTATCAGATAGGCTATATATATTTGATCAGACCACATATTGAACTTGTATTTATGTATGTGCCTTACAAGTGTATCTTCTTCTAGGCTAACTATTTGAAGAACAAAACCAACCGTTCTAAAGTGAAATTCCAATAGACAACAGGATCTCGTAGCTATATTGCACACTGCGAGGCTCTTGTAAATAGCTGCTACTTCCTTCTTTTCTTGTGCCATATTATTGTATCTATATTGACTTGTTCCAAATACAGAGGAAAGCCCGTGTGGACCAAAAAGAACCTGAACCGAATGCAGTGCAAATCTTCAAGGATTGCCACACCAGCAAGTTGAAGGGCATGAGCACACCAGTTCAAGCCGCTGTTGTAAGTCCTTACTCCTCCTGCCTTTGAACTGATTGGTACTGTGATGTGTTCATTTAACTACTTGGTTTGTAGCCAATGTCAGTTACTCTGTTCACTTTTATACACAGTTGTCTTAACGTATCATTTCACCTTACATGGTTTAAAAGAGATGAAGGGTATTCTTTTGGTCTTGATCTGTAATCTAGTTGTTATGTTCACGTGCGCACACAATGATAAAATAGCATGTTTGTTTTATATCTATTTGCCCATGATATGAATGATGTCTTACTATGTTCATCCTACTTTAAACCATGTCTCTTTATCCTTAGATGTCAACGAATGTGAGGAAATAAACAATACAGTAGGCATGATACATGGACATATGTTCCGAAAGTGATTTTATTATGTAGTTGGCACTACAATACATGCTAATGTATTACAGTAGTTCACCAAAATAAGTTATGTATAAACGTGTAACCTAATTTTTTGGTTTTTGTCTCATTAGTAACTTATCTGGTACACTAATCTACAAGTTCAAACTTTCAAGAAGCTATGGAACAAATGATTGAACGGCCACAACCACCTGAAGGTGACGAGGCTACCACAGGCACAATGTCACCTCTTGCTGTAGTGCGTCAGTATCTCTCAACTAACAGTGCAAAAAAGCACCTTCCTCCGTAATTCTGGGTTGGTTGTCAAGGTAACCTCGTCCAAATCGCCTACTGAACAAAATCTTCCTGCTAGACAGAGTGATATATCTGTGCTCCAGACACAAGTCCAATCCCTAATGGACGTTGTTTCAGAAACAAGAATAGTGGTTGACAAATGTCGTCAAGATATGAATGGTTTTGAAACCAGACTATCAGACATTCGCTTCGTTGTTCAAGAGCAATGGCGGAAAAAAGGTGAAGATCGTGCTGCTCCATCAGATTCTACAGCCGGAAACATTAGCACTCAGGTCAAATGATCTGTGCTTCTATACATCTGGCGGTGCTTTTATCTGGAAGGACTGTAAACTTTATGCCGACAGGCCTATTGTTGTATAGTTGGAATTTATTTTGTTGTGATATAGCATTTATGATGCTGCCATAGGCTGCAGTAATTACGACGCTATTTTTGTATAGTGTAGGTTTGTCTTAGTAATGTATTCAGCCGAAAGCTTCGTAGGAGCCCAACATGCCAACATTCACCGGGCCCATTCCAATTGGGCTAAAAATGATTACGGGTTGAAATCGGCATGTAGCCCACTAAAAATATCTGGGCCTAAATCAGCATAAGCTTTCATATTTTTCTTGTAGGCATGTGCCCATAGTGGGCCTTTAACAGGCCTAAACATAATTTGGGCCCTCAGTAAAAATAGGCCGTTTATAGGTGTAAATATCTCAGGCCCATAAAAAACATGGGCCTTTAATAGACCGAAAGTGAGATTGGGCCCTAATTGTGCCAAATAACCCACTGGTCTTAGCAGGCCGAAATGGTGTCCCATTTGCGATGCGGATCTTTGACAGGCCGAAATTCGGACGGGCCGTAAATGCGCCGGCCTAATACACGGGCCTTTAACAGGCCGGAACTTCGGTCGGGCTAGATTATCGTCATTTTTATATGGGCCGTTAATGGGCCCGATATGATGTTGGGTCACATATGGCTCATGGTTTTCGTCCGGCGTTAACAGGCCGAAAATGACAACAGGCCGAAAGTGGCCCAAATCTATAGTGGGCCTCTAATAGGCCGAATGACAGACATGGCTGAATACGACCCAAATCCTTCACGGTCGTTTATGGGCCGAAAGTTTTGATGGCCTGTAAATGGGCCCAAATGAAGCAGGACATTTAGCAGGCTGGAAATACATCAGGCCGTAATTCGGCCCAAATACTTAGCAGACTGTTAACGGGCCAAAAGTGACCATGGGCCGCTATGATGACAAGTTTAGGACAGGCCGTTGACGGGCCGTTTGACACTAGTCATACAGGCCTTAACAGAGAATGTTGGGCCTTCAGCTGGGTCGGCCCATTATGGTCTGCAAAATCTTGTGGGCCTTTAGCTGGGCGGGCCCATTGTGGTCCGCTAAATCTTGTGGGCCTTTAGCTAGGCCGGCCCATTATGGTCTGCCAAATCTTGTGGGCCTTTAGCTGGGTTGGCCCATTATGGTCCACTAAATCTTATGAGCCTTCAGTTGGGCCGGCCCATTTAAACTTTATGGGCCACTTTTGGGCCCGTCCACATGTCAACATATCATCGGCCCATCTCGACCGTTGGATGAGTGACACCTGTGCCAATGCAGAGCTGACGCGTGGATCTGTCGGCCAATGAGAATTTTACACATGGAAAATCGGCATTGGTCGTGGTTGTTAGCGGGTTATCGGATCCAAAACCGGACCCGGTAGCTTAATGGCGGTTAACGGCGTCCCGTTACGATGGATGCCACGTGTCGGTCACCCTTGACAAAAGCACTTCTATGACGCGCGATTTATCGTCATGGAAGTGGACACTTCCATGATGATAATTTTCGTAATGTCATGGAACACTTATACGACAGCACAGGTATGACTATCTTGATTCTGTCATAAAATCATCATGGATGTACATGCATGACAAAAAACGCGGCCTACTATGACAAACACGTATCATCACGGAAGTGTGTTTTTTTTGTAGTGAGTGGGGCGGCAAGGTGAGTGGCAGGGGTACCCGAGGCATCACCCTTATCCCCTCGGGGCGGCGCGGGTGAGCTGGTCGGACGGGGATGCGCCCCTGTCGCCTGTGGTCGGAGGAACATGAAGAATAAGGCGACCGGGGAGGGGTGCGTCCCCGTCCGACCAGCTTGCCAGTGCCGCCCCGAGGTGATAAGGGCGACACATCGGGCCCAACCGTTGTAGCAGTTAGGTTAGTTTAAATAAAATGTTAGTTAAATAGGTCACCGACAGATCGGGCCCACTAACTAATTAGACTAAATTTAAATAAATAAAACATGTTAATAAACTGTCTCACTGACTAATGGGGTCCACTAGTCAGGTTTGACCTGTCGAAATCGGGGACTCCGTGGTCCCAAGAAAGGTTCGAACACTAGGGCATGCACGAAGGACTCCGCTTGACCACAACCAATTACTCACCGCACCAAGGCCATGGTTCGCCGTGCTCGAGCTAGAGCACCAGGGAAGAAGGGACACAACGATTTACCCAGGTTCAGGCCACCTTGCGGTGTAAAACCCTACTCCTGCTTTGTGGTGGATTGCCTCGCGAGGAGGATGAGTATGAACTAGTACAAGTGTGAGCTACCTCGGGAGAGCTTAGGTGTGGAAGGGTTCAATTGTTCGACCTTTGTCTATGGTGGAGAGTATCCTATTGTAGGACAAACTATGTCTACCAGAGGGGGGTGAATGGGAGTTTTAAAGTTTCTTTGGAAAACTTAAATATCTCAGAACCCAGCAGCGGAATGAACGATAAATAAGCTAAGATGAATTTCAACAGAGAACTGATGGAAAACTAGAGCAAGCATTGAAGTAAAATACACGAATGGAATGCATCAAAAGTAAACTTGAGTAACAGAGATGACCGAAGGTGCTCGATGGCGACAAGGTATGTGTTCGACCAGTTCGTCCTTCTACACAAGGACTACGTCTGGTTGGAGGGGTTGTGACTAAACACGGAAGATAAACTCTCTTCACCCTATTCTCCTCGATAATCGATTTGTCAACCGATGTTGATCACTCATGGTAGATACTTGAAGGCGATCTCCGAACCTTTACACACTTCTTCTTTGAGAACCACAATCACTCTTGGCCTCTGAAGAAATTGACAGCTAACCATCTAGAAAGTTTGCAACTCTCAAGAGTAATAGGCGGAGCGTACTAAACTTAGATTCCAGTGATGCTGAACCACTATCTAATTCTTCGTCTCTAGGGGTTTTCTCTCGATGGATTTTAAACTCAAATCGCTCAGAGAGGGGGTTGCTCAACAATCTTCTTAGAATTCAAACAGAGCAGCCACCGGACAAAGCCGGTGCGGGGTGGCTATTTACAGCCGCAACCATCCCAGGTGGGAAATGACCATTTTGGACACCAGGTCCAGCCAATGGCCAATCGACACATTCACAATGGTCGGATTTCGGAGCAACGGTAACATTACTTGAGAAACAAGTAATGCTAACTCCTCGGTCCGAGGCAAATCTCTCGCAGCGAAGAAGATCGCAGTCTCTTGCTGGCAAGTATTTCCTCGGAGCTCAAAGAGATTTCTCTCATAGCTTTCATAGGTTGGGTTTTAGCATCAGGGAATCAAAGCTTTGAAATGCTATACCCCTCTTAATAGTATGGTGGTCCTATGACTCGATGAAAGAAGAAGAACAACGAAATAAACGCTATGTCTTCACTTCGTCTTCATTCTTCCACGATCACAGTCATTTGCTTCGAACAGTCACCCAACCAATTGCTTAGACTTCAGCAATTTTTAGGGGTCACTCTTGTTAGCTTTATCTTCGATGATAACCTTCGCTGCTGAGCAGGGAGATTATCTTCGTCGCTTTCATCAAACTCCTCGATTACTCCAGGGACCTGTTACTCTGTGTGCACTAGCAAACACATAAGTCCCAAACTGTTTATGTCAGCAAACTCCAAAACATAAGGGGCCTATCATTGCACCAAAAGTCTCCCCCTTTTTGGAGGGTTGCTGACAAAATAGATAATCATCGAAGTGAAGATATATAAGTAAATTGTAAATGGAACAAGAGTGAACTTGCGTTAGTTGTCTCGATGATGAAATATACTCCCCCTTGTTGTATGCAGGGTTAATTGATATACAATGAAATTCCTTGCAATTCATTTGAGTGTGTGGAGGATTTTCAATCATACGAGTTAATGATTCACAGTGATGATAGATAATCCAACGAGAGTAAAGTGCAATCATTCATAACTTCTGTTAACACTTTCATCTGCAAAACAAAAGGCTCCGAGAGAGAGTAGTGCAGTAGGTGGGGTTATTAACATTACAGCCTATAACAGAAGTTTTACATCAGAGCAGAAGACAAGGCGTAATTGTCTCAAAGAAAGAGCGAGAAAGCACAAACACCAAATCCAACAAAGCAAATCTATCAAACTCTCGATGTTATTCTCCCCCTTTTTTGTCAACTAGTGGCAAAAAGGTGTTGAAAAACACGAGTGAGAAATTGTTAATATGATTCACTCTGAGGCATCGCCGGAGGAACTGTCTGATATGAAGTTTCTGATTCGGAAGTGTCTAGAACATCTTCATCTTCAGCAGCAGCAGCAAGTCGTTCTTGGGTCTTGGATGAGGAAGGTACATTGGGATAAGCTTCACTACACTTGCGAGACAGAGGACTTTCTTCAGAAGGTTTGAATGTAGGTGAAGGGGCTTATGGTTCATCGAGCAATTTGTGCACTTGAATTCGAAGTAAATTTATTGTGGGTTCACGAGCTGGCAAAGGTGGAGTGGAGTGATCTTAATAATCTTCAGCAGTAAACCCTTGGTCAATGTACTGATAGAGCTCTGAAGGTGAGAATTGCTGAGTTGCTTCTTGGAGAAAAAATTTCGAAGCAATTTCCATAAGCGCTTCTTGTTTGTGCTGTAATCATATGCACAACATTTGTTCAGTTTTGAATAGCATTGAGTTTGGCAGCCAGATGTTCTTTTTCTTGACGATCTTTGGCCATATGCTTCAAGAGCAACTATTGAGTGCGCATGCTCACTTCAAGATGTGAAGGAGGTTGAGTGTTTGGCATAAGGTCACGTTTCGGTAGCTTGGGTGCATGGAAGGTATTATGATAATCAGGACTTGCTACATGAGCTTTTCCAGAGGAGAAATCTTCCATAACTTTCAGTGTATCACGCACAGGAGGAATGAAGCTTTTGTGACTGATTTTAGCAAGATATTCGGTCTTCATTAAATAGTCAACCACTTTCTGAATCCATGGCATGAATACCTTGATTGTTTTAGGACACTGAGCTGAATCCATTAGGATGCGCAAGAACATGTCTTCGACATCAAAAATATAACCTTGTGAGATGGCATGGATGGTGTTCCGATGAACATCAGATATGGCATTATCAGTATTCATCCCAGCCAGCGGACAGATGGTATATGTGAGGATGTGATATAGTGTCTCATTGTCGAATGTCAAATGTTCAAGCAGAGGAGAACCATGGTAGTCACGAATTTTATCTTCATCCATTATGCATCAAAATCTTCATCAGTGATTGCATTAATGTTATGAAACCGAATCTCAGTTTTGCCATGTTCAAATCGAGGAAAATGGAAATGAGACACAAAGTCCATAGCAGTGCATTTGATTCATTGTCCTTTTTCCATCCAATCCATTATCCACTGTGTGCTATCTGATTCATCGCCGGAGATGTATAAGGTTGCATAAAACTGAAGAATAATCTCCCTGTTCCATGGATGTTGAAATCCTAAGACACTGGTGAGACCAAAGTCTTTGATGTCTTACAAAATTTGATTGAAACAGCCAATATTCTTCATAGCTGCAAAGTCTGGGAACTCATGAGGAAAAATCTTCAGGTTGTCATAAAGAATACGAGAGTAGTGTATGGCTTGTTCCTGAGTCCAGAATCGAGGAGAATTGGATGTTCTAGGCTTACTGTAAGGACTCTCTCGAAAGAAAAGTGGGTGAGTATTTCTGTTGAACAGAGGCCCTTTGATGCCGACACCATTAGAAAACAAAGGCAGTCTCTCACGAGGATAGGGGCACTTGAGTTTGTCTTCAACAGAAAGTACTTCATTGCCATAGATGATAGAATACAAATGATGAGCTGATGGTGACTTTGCTGAAGAAGGATCAACATCTGAGGGTCTTCGAGCGGTGACAAGTGAAATCCTCAAGGGAGAGGGATTCAACTCTTGTGCAGGGGCAGAGTCAGGCACCGAAGCTATATCAGTCATCTAGGGTTGTTGGGGAATTGCTTCAGATGTAGCTTGCTGAGTAGAGGGTGGAGCCGAGGCATTTGGTTCAACGCGGGCAAGAGAAACTTGTCGTTCTGACCGAGGAATCTCTCCTTCTTCGGACACTTGATGCTGAGATGGATTTACCTCATGAGCTGGAGAGGCCATAGGCACTCATTCAGTTGACCTTGGCAAAGTTGTTGCACCTATAACTGGTTCATGAGCGGGCGAAGGTATTTCTCATTCAGGCGAGTTTTCTCTCAGTGCATCAGTATTAGGAGGAGGGGGAGCATTTTTGTTCGCAGTTTTCTTCTTTTGTTGCTGCTTTCATGGATCAATGTGTCCTTTTACCAGATCATTATAACCAGTTGCTTCGGCTTGGTGAACAAGGCAAATCTTATGAATGATTTGATCCAGATCCGAATGAAATCCCAACCTTCTGTGCCAAAGGACTTTCAACTCCTTATTGATATCATCATACGAATCTTCAAGTTGCTTTATGATAAACTTGGATTTTGCATCCATCATACGGATGTCAAGCTCCTTGAGTTGGCCGGTGAGTTCATTTATCTCAATTGAATCTTTCTCAAATCCTGAATCAGATCAGAGGCTTGAGAAATAACTTCAGGGGGAATTGGCAAAGATGTCACTTCTCCATCAAACAAATCTTTGACAAATTTATCTAGCTGCTCCGTGATGAACTGATGATCATAAGAATGTGGTGCATCAGAGCCTTTTCCAATCTGTGCATTAGATGGAGCAGGGGAAGCAGCCTGAGCCACATTTTTCTCAGTTGGAGGCATTGAAGACATAGGTTTAGTCAGTTTTGAAGAAAATTGTGCGGCTTTTTTTCACAACATCAGACTTAGGAACCTTCTGCTTTGCATCTAGCCCTTTGATTTGCTTCACTTTATCTTTTGGAAGCTTTTCTCCTAGCTTTGCTATGCTAACGGGGGCTTCGACCACCAAATCTTGCAAGTTAACTACATCAGGATGAGGTTATGTGTTCACCTTGTCATCCATGGTGACAGTGGTTGGTGGGGTCTTCCTCTTCAAAGGGTTCTTCTTCGGAGGTGCAACTGGGACTACATCCACACAAAGATCTGGTAGAACAGTGGATGTGGTGACATTCACTTGTTCGGTGAGAGTTGCTTCAACTTCCTCTCGAGTGAGTGGAGGATCATCTTGATCAGATGAATTGCTTTCAGGTTTAGCATACTCCGCAGACCTTTTCCTCGGAGCAATCTTTTTCATCAGAGCGGAAAATTTTGGATCATGTTTGTTCTTTGTTCGGCGTTCATCTTTTCCTTCAGCCTTGTTCTTCTCGACGTCTGATTTGATAAGACAATGATTTTCCTCTTCCTTTGCCTGATCTTTTGCGGCCTTCTTGGCACACTTCTCAGCATTCTTGAGGTGCTTGGCCTTTTCTTCGGGATAAGAATCCGGAGTCTTGATGGTAGATTCATGAGCATCAGGAGGTGGTGGAGGTCTTTGCTGAGGTTCACCTGCCCGAATGAGCCCAATCTCACGGCAGTCACCCCATGGTGGATGGAAAGCAAAGTTCTTGGTGTATCAAGGATGAACCATCTTGTAATTGAACCATTTCCTTACCCAATGACGCTGAATCTTTTGCACACGTCCTTTTCTCTGATTGGAATCTTCTCCTTGAACGGTGTTATTTCATTGTGAGAAACAAGCTCAGCTCTATTTTTGAGTGGTTGCCTGCCACCTCTCCTCTTCTTCGGTGCATCTGCTTCTTGCTCATTTGCATTTTGTTCGGCTCATTTTCTTTTGCTTGTTGATGGGCCTACTGTTGGGCCCTTAGGCGCTTTGGACTCATTAGCTATTCCCACGAAAGCCTCTTCATCATCAGCCATACTTTGAATCTTAGCAGAATCTTCAACAAACCGCATTGACCTGTGAACGAGAATAGATACAAGGGAAAACGGGGATAGGGTCACAAATGCTCATAGCGAAAGATTTTCTCGAACAAAAAACATTTTGAGGAAGAATCAGATACAGATTTTGAGAGATGTTTCGGAAGAATGAAACATATAGGTCGAGCTAGTAAGTCTGAAGAAGAATACTAGACAGCGAGCTGGTCATTTCATTCGAGCGAAACTTAATCACAAACCCTAGATATGACGGATAAGGATGCGAGGAATAACTACAAACCACATCCCCTCTAGAGAAGTAAAAACCTAGATCCAAGATAAGCGGTAAAATCAGTGAAAATTAACCGAAGACGAACTTGAATCAGAAGGAACGAAGTTGGAGAACGAACTACACGTACCCTAGCTTGGTGACGTGCAGAAGCTACGGCGGCGCGAGGAAGAAGATATCTCCCGGTGGCATGGAATGACTTCGGTGACCACTTTCCAGTATTTAAGCGGTGAAGGGGTCGTCGGCGTCGAGCTCAAGGTGGAGCAGTGCGGTGAGGGTTTCGATGGAGAGAGAGTGAGGAGAAAGGTGGAAGGAGGATGAAGGGTGCGAATAGGTGTATATATAGTCGAGAAAAATAACCGCATGCCGAGGTTTTGATCGAACGTTCTCTAGACGAAGATCATTGCAATTCAACGGATAGGATGAATTGGCCGTTGATGTATTGCACATGGCAACCGTCAAAGATCATGGTCCTAACTTGGGCGGGAGATCCCAAACTTTGGACGACTTTCCCCAAAACATATTAAAGTTCAGTCTGAAACTATATTGTGGTCAAGGACACCTGATAAGTTTCATTCCAGATAAAATTGAGATTTGCAACAGATCAGCATAGACTGGAAGAGATAGATTAGAGGGAAAACTAGGGTCCTAGGCATTTCAATCAGCAGAGAACACAA
Organism: Triticum aestivum; assembly: GCF_018294505.1. Classification (NCBI taxonomy): domain Eukaryota; kingdom Viridiplantae; phylum Streptophyta; class Magnoliopsida; order Poales; family Poaceae; genus Triticum; species Triticum aestivum. The sequence continues at coordinate 219,664,360 of NC_057795.1, forward strand.
GAACGATCAAATAGCTATGAGAGAAATGCACTTGGATAGAAATCAAATCCATCAACTCGAAGAGAAATTCAAAGAAAGAAAAATTGTGGTGGGGTAACCCAGCGTATAAGAATTGTATGACCCCGAGCGACGCACAATTATCGTGGCACCCGGTTAGCCTAGTTCTTCATTAATGTATTCACTCTCAGAATGAAACTTTCACTTTGTCAAAAGTTTCAGACTCTTCGAGTGTTATGCACCCATTCCTTCAAAGATGTGAAAGTGTTAGCACGGGTGCCGAGTCTAGCTTGCTGCATGTTTGCGAGATCTAGGATATTTAGCTCACACCATAACGCACAGAATATTTCCTTGTCAAGAGGCTTGGTGAACATATTGGCTAGATTGTCTTCCATATTGGCGTGATTGATAAGAATATCCTCTCGAGCCACATGATCACGAATGAAGTGATGTCCGATAAAGAATTTGAGTTCACCCATCATGGACATTTTATATTTATCGGACATCATTTTTCTGAATTCTAAGTTCCATGCATTGTTAGTATAGCCGAAGATAATGTCATCCACATAGATTTGACAAACAAATAAATCATTGTCAACCACACTAGTGAAAAGTGTGGGATCAATGGATCCTGGTTTGAACCCCTTGTCGAGCAAAAACTTCTTAAGGGTGTCATACCAAGCTCTAGGATCTTGATTTAGCCCATATAGAGCTTTCTTCAACTTGAAAACTTTGTTAGGAAACTCAGGGTGTTCAAAGCCAGGTGGTTGTCTAACATATACTACCTCATCTATTTCACCATTGAGGAAAGCACTTTTCACATCCATTTGATATAGCAAGATATCATTGTAATTTGCATAAGCAAGAAGAATGCGAATTGCTTCAAGGCGTGCAACAGGAGCATAAGTTTCACCAAAATCAGTACCTTCTGCCTATGTGTAGCCTTGAACAACAAGACGTGCTTTGTTTCCTACCACAATGCCATTTTCATCTTGCTTATTGTGAAATATCCACTTTGTGCCAATTATATTGTGCTTCTTGGGATTCGGTTTGTCAACCAGTTCCCATACATCATTTAATTAGAATTGCACCAACTCCTCTTGCATGGCATTCATCCAGTCTGGATCATTCATGGATTCTTCATAATTGGTAGGTTCTGCCAATGAAACAAAGCGAAAAACTGCCACAATAGTTAGCCAACCGAGTACGCGAATGAGTTATGGGTCGATAACCTGGTCTCAAGTTCATCGAGAATTAGTGAGGGATCAACTCGATTTGCCACACGAGGATGGGCATTTTCTTCGTGATTGTCATTATCATCAGCCTCAACATTTGTGGCATCATTCCCTTCAGGGTTGCCATTTTGATTGCATTTGGATTTTGATTCCCATTTCCATTTGGAGGAGCATTAGCTTTGGAAGTGGCTTGAGGGGTTCTACTTTGGGTCACAGGAGGAGCATCATCAGATGAGTCGGGTGCATTTCCCACAACAGGCTTGACGCTCCCAATTGCCATTTGCCGAATAGCATCCGATATCAGCGGTTCATCTATCACATTTGGAAAGTGCTCCTTTTGAGAGCCGTTAGATTCATCAAACCGCATATTTACTGTTTCCATAACTTTCATGTGGTGAGAGTTATAGACTCGATAAGTATGCGAGTTTGAGCCATAACCAAGAAGAAATCCTTCATGTGCCTTAGGTGCAAACTTGGAAGAATGATTCATATCAAGAATATAACAAGGTGCACCAAAGACATGAAGATAAGAAACATTTGGTTTCTTGCGAGTGATAAGCTCATATGAAGTTTTCTTAAGGAACTTGTGAAGATAAACACGATTGATAACATGACAAGCACTGTTAATAGCATCAGTCGAGAAGCAAATCGGAGTATTATACTCACTGAGCATAGTTCTTGCCATTTCAATGAGAGTTCTTTTATTTCATTCAACAACTCAATTTTGTTGAGGAGTGTAAGTAGCAGAGAACTCATGAGTGATACCATGATCATCGAGAAATTCAGCAATGTGAGTATTTTTGAACTTAGTTCCATTGTCACTTGTGACATGCTTAATTCGCACATCGTATTCATTCTGGGCCTTCTTAGCAAAGCTCTTGAAGATATCTTGAGTACAAGTCTTGTCTTCGAGGAAGAATACCCAAGTGTATCGAGAGAAATCATCAACAATAACTAAACCATAGTGACTGCCACCGAAGCTTGCATAATTTTGAGGACCAAATAAATCCATATGAAGAATTTCCACGCGTCCTGCGAATGTGAAAAGCCAGGGTGTCTTTTATGTTTTACCCCCTAGTTGTGCGAATAATCTGCCTATAAGGGAGGCAAGAATCCAGATCCAAATCACCATCTTCCTCCCGCGAACACTCATCGGAGCGCTTTCGACCAAGAATCCATTCCATCATGGACCGTCAACGCGGCTCCTCTTCTCGCGCTCCCAGCCCTTTGCTAGGAGATTGGAGGAGATGCTCTGTTCCGCACAACGAGCTGGTGAAGCTCCAAGCGGGGGGATATCTCCCTCCGGCCTTCATGGTTCCGGTTCGAGCCGGGCTGGCCACCTACAAAGGTGGGAAGCAAGTGGAGGTTACCCCAAATCCCAACAAAGGGGAGCGGGTATGCTTCGTCCCCTATCTGATAAGGGGGCTCAGATTTCCTGTACATCCATTCCTCCGCGGGCTCCTGGAGTTCTACGGACTCCAGCTTCATCACCTCACGCCCACCTCAATCCTGCATATTGCGGGTTACATAGCTCTTTGCGAGCTATTCCTGGGCGTCGAGCCCCATTTCGCGCTGTGGAAGAGGTTGCTCTGCCTTGTACCCCGTTCTCATGAGGGGTCCATATATCAAGTGGGCGGCGCCGAAATATGGCGCATTGCCGGGACCGGATATCCATCCGGAACCCCTAAGAAGGCGTCCGAAGACTGGCCTTTGGAATGGTTTTATATAGAAGACGCTCCGCTGCCGGACCCTGTTCGGATCGGCCTCCCGGAGTTCAGCAATGCTCCTCTGAAGAAACGCCTTAGTTGGCGTCCGCGGAGCCCCCAACTGGAGGAAGACAAGAGCGTCCATTATTTGATGGGCCGAATAAGGTTACTGGCCCATGCCGGGTTGACCATGATTGGAGTCATGGCGACATGCATTATGCGGGGGGTGCAGCCACTACAATACAGGGGCCACCCCATGTGGGATTTCAACAGGGAGGACGATGCCACCCGTCATGGCCGCAAAGGGCCGGATTCGGTCAAAGATCTGGTGACGATCCTGTCCGGCCTGTATAAGGGGGAGAAGGAGGATTTCCTTCGGACGAACCCATTAAATGGGTTCTCCATGAATAATCCCCGGCCTTGGGTAAGCGAACATTTTGCGTGCCCGACCCATGCTTTTTTGAAACTTAAGTTTCTTATATTGTGTTCTTCTTTCGACGCAGGAGTTGCGCCAGATCGTGGAGGACATGCTAAGTCCAGCTCCGCAACCCGAGGATCCAGAGAGATCCCGGGATCCGGCCTCCGAAGAGGATCCGTACATAATGGTGGAGCTAATCGACGGGGTGTTCCACCAGCTCAGCATGGACAATGCTTTAGTCGCCATCATGGCCGACTATCCTGGACTATATCCGGCTTCCCAGGTGATTGCGACCGAAGTCCTGACACCGTCATTCCTTCCTTGCTTATTTCTGACCACCGTATATGATGGCGCTGTGCAGGAGGCGCCCCTAGGGCGAGAAGCCGAGCCCGCGGTGGCTGGCCAACAAAGTCCAGTCCAGACCAGTAGGCGGAAGAGGAGCGCAGCGCGGATTGAAACGTCGCCGCAAAGGTGTAGCTCACAATTCATTATTTAGAGCAACGTTCCTAGGAAGCGTTTGAGTGCTCATGACTTTTGTAGGGAAAAAAGCGTCCGCCGGACTGCGGGCGTGGAGGTTGCCAATCCAACCTCTACCGGCCAGGCTCCAGCACCTGGTTTGGAGGGGGAGGCGAGCGCAAGGCGCGAGCCGGACATTCCTCCGACGGAGGATGCCGACAGACTGTCCGCCGCCAAGTCTGAGGTGGAGAGTGCCCTGAATCACAGGCGCCGCCGGACAGTATTTCGTGACGCGTGCTTCTCCCCCGAGGCGTTGAATACCTTTAACGCGGGGGACGCGCACCTTCGTGCTGCTCAAGATGGTTTTACCAGAGCCACGGAGCAGTATGTAAAAGACATACGGGTAAGAGAATTTAATAGTTGTATATGCCAGTAGCCCCCGAGACTTAAAGTAGTTATATTAACTGATTTAAGGATCATATGAAATGTAGGATCTTACCGAGAAGAATACCCAACTGTCTCAGGAGCTGCAAGAGTGCAAGGCCCAACTTGAGGCCGCACTCTCTGGCGCAAGAGGAAACACAGGGACCTCTCCTGGTAACGCATTATTTTAGAAAGATAAGTAGCATTTGGCCTTTGCGCAAGTCTAAAAAATGACGTTGCAGGTGCTGCCGGACAAGATCCGGACAGGCAAGAACTTCTGCGCCAACTAAAGGTCGGCGAGAGGGTGCTGCATAAGGTGCAGCATGAAAGGAACAAGCTCCAGGATGCCCATGCCCAGCTTGGAGAAGAGCTGAAAGGCGTTCGGGCCGAGCTGTCGGGCTCCGTTAAGGAGAATCAGCGGCTTCGTCGCGGCATCTATAGTAAGTGCTTGAGCGAACTCCTTTGAAAAGAAGAGTTCGGCGAGGAAGTCAATTTGACAGAATATGTCTGCAGGTATGCTCACAGGTCGCTCTGCGGAGGAGATGCTCGTATCAACGGGTGATCAACTTCCCGAACTGTTGCAACTGATCGAACGAGTTCGGCAGGCAATGAGCAGCGTCATCCAGGCTTTATGGCCAGCCTTCTCCTTACCCGAGGGTCTTGGGGAGCTTGCGGAGAAGCTTCAGGGAGTGCGGCAGCGCTTCCATTTGTGGAAGATTTCGGCCTGCCGTCAAGGTGCCAGGGAGGCCTGGGCCATGGTAAAGACGCGGTACAAGAAGGCGGATCCCAACCACATGGCCGAAGTCGGACCTGTGGGGCCCGATGGGAAGGAGATCCCTATGAGTTTAGTATATGGCCAAGTAGAGCTGGCCGCTAAATTTTCCCAACAGGACTGTAAATTAGACAACCTGTTAGACGGGATTGAGGAAGAATACAATCAGTCGATTTGACAATGTATTATAAAATGACATATAAAATGCCTTCTAGCCGGATTGTAGATCGTTTGTCTTTGCCGACCTTTTCGCTTCGACCTCGGGATCCTAGAGTCCGGAGTGTGTCCGAATACCTTCTTGGTTATGAAACAACCGCGGTATGCATGGAGACCAGGCGTAGGGGTCATTAGTGCTTTATCAGACAAGTGTCCAACTAGTTATATTATATTACATGGGTAGTAAGAAACATCTTCCAGGGAGAATAGTTCCGTTAAGGGTTCCTTTCCTCTGGGGGTGGCATGCCCTAAAGTGCATGTCCGGACTGCGAAAAAAGCAGAAAAACATCTGGGGGCAGATAAATAAGTGGATAAAAAATCATCTTTTAAGTCACCGACCGAATATTCCCTTAAGAACGCTAGCTTTCGGCTTCACCCAGTCTGAGGTACACATCCGGCTGACCCGGCAGTAACAATTGCAGAGGTGCTCCCTTTACCTCCTAGCCGAACAATCGGGAATGTAGGGGTAAGCACAGGAGCCAGGCAACCCAGCTTGGCCAAAACTTAAGTCGTATCGATGCATATAATGGTGAATAAAAGGTACATGTGGAGGCTTGACACATGTGTTGGGCATGAAGCCCTTATAATTAAGCTTCTGGTAAAGAAGCCCCCAGGTATAATGAGTGCGGATAGCACATCAATTGCGCGCGAACGTTGCGCAAGTAGGCCCTTTAAGGCTTTGATGAATAGGGTTGAGAAGAAAAAGATAAACAAAAGGCAGCTGAAGTAAAAAAAATTGGACTGGGGGAAAGGGACGAACTCTTAGTCCGGCGCTAGGCATAGAATCTTCGGAGGCGGGCTGCGTTCCATGGGTTCAGCTCGAGTCGGTTATCCGATGTATTTCGCAGGCGGTACGCTCCGCCGGTCAGGACTTGATCGATGATGAAGGGGCCTTCCCATTTGGGCTTGAGCTTGTCCTTTTTCTTGTCCGGCAGGCGTAGAACTAGTTCGCCAACGTTGTAAGTCTTGGCCCGTACTTCTCTGCTTTGGTATCTTCGAGCCTGTTGCTGATAAAATGCGGAACGAGCCTTGGCGACGTCGCGTTCTTCCTCCAATGCGTCCAAGCTATCCTGCCGATCCAACTCGGCTTCTCTTTCTTCGTACATGCGCACTCGAGGTGAGTCATGAATGATGTCACAGGGCAAAACTGCTTCTGCGCCGTATACCATAAAAAATGGTGTGAATCCGGTAGTACGGTTAGGCGTTGTCCGCAGCCCCCAGAGTACGGAGTCGAGCTCCTCTACCCAGTGTGTGTCAGATTTCGTAAGGGACCGCACTAGTGATGTCGCTCATTATTAGACCATTTGCTCGTTCCACTTGACCGTTGGTTTGAGGGTGATAAACTGAAGCGTAATCGAGCTTGATGTCCATATTTTTGCACCATGATTTAACCTCGTCGGCCGTGAAGTTCGTGCCGTTATCGGTGATGATGTTGTGGGGGACACCGTAACGGTGTACTACCCCGGATATGAAGTCTATCACTGGTCCGGACTCTGCCGTTTTAACTGGCTTGGCCTCTATCCATTTGGTGAATTTATCCACCATGACCAATAGGTATCTTTGCTTGTGGGTTCCCCCTTTAAGTGGTCCAACCATGTCAAGCCCCCAGACCGCGAACGGCCAGGTAATGGGTATAGTTTTGAGGGCGGTGGGTGGCATATGGCTCTGATTAGCAAAGAGCTGACAACCGACGCATCTTTGGACTAAGTCCTGAGCATCTGCCCGGGCCGTCGGCCAATAAAATCCTGTACGGAATGCCTTTCCTACAAGGGCCCGGGCTGCAGCGTGGTGTCCGCCTAGTCCGGCGTGAATTTCAGCCAGAAGGTCTTGCCCTTCCTCTTCGGAGATACACCTTTGAAGGACTCCGGTTGTGCTTTTCTTATAGAGTTCTCCCTCATGGACCTTGTAGGCTTTAGATCGCCGGACTATGCAGCGGGCCTCATTATGGTCTTCGGGGAGTTCCTGCCTAAGCAAGTAGGCGAGGAATGGTTCTGTCCACGGGGCAATTACTGCCATTATGTCGTGGGTTGAAGGTGTTATGTCATCGGCTGAATCGCCGGTTGGTGCGGCTGGTTCCGATTTGTTATTTCCGGACTCCTCTTCCCATAGTACGGATGGCTTGAAGAGCCGTTCCAAGAAGATGTTAGGAGGGACAGCGTCGCGTTTTGCATCGATGCGTGCCAGTATGTCGGCTGCTTGGTTATTATCCCGGGCTACGTGATGGAATTCGAGTCCTTCAAACCGACTGACATTTTCAGGACAGCGTTGCGATATGCTGCCATTTTTGGATCTTTGGCATCAAAGTCTCCGTTTATTTGGGATATTGCGAGGTTTGAATCCCCGCGCACCTCTAGGCGTTGAATGCCCATGGAGATTGCCATCCGGAGACCATGTAAAAGGGCCTCGTATTCGGCTGCGTTGTTGGAGTCCGTGTACATTATCTGAAGTACGTATTGGACTGTGTCCCCGGTCGGGGACGTCAATACGATGCCAGCCCCCAATCCGGCTAACATTTTAGAGCCGTCGAAGTGCATAATCCAATTGGAGTATGCGTCGTACTCTTTAGGGAGTTCGGCTTCGGTCCATTCAGCGACAAAGTCAGCCAAAACTTGTGACTTTATAGCTCGCCGAGGTTTGTAAGTTATATCAAATGGTAAGAGCTCAACGGCCCATTTTGCAATCCTGCCCGTCGCGTCGCGGTTGTTTATGATGTCGTTAAGTGGTACTTCAGAGGCCACTATTATCGAACACTCTTGAAAGTAGTGTCGGAGCTTCCGGGATGCCATGAACACCGCGTATGCTATCTTCTGATAGTGTGGGTAGCAGGACTTGCAGGGGGTTAACACAGTGGATACGTAGTATACTGGTTTTTGAAGAGGGAATTTATGCCCTTCTGTCTCTCGTTCGACGACGAGTACCGCGCTTACAACTTGATGCGTTGCTGCGATGTATAACAATATTGGTTCGCCCAGGTTGGGGGCAGCCAGGACTAGATTTGTTGCCAATATGGCCTTTATTTCTTCGAGTCCGGCGGTGGCAGCATCCGTCCACTCGAAGTGTTCGGTGCGCCTAAGGAGGCGATAGAGGGGCAACGCCTTTTCTCCTAGACGGGAGATAAAGCGGCTTAGGGCCGCCACGCATCCAGTCAATTTTTGTATTTGCTTGAGGTCTTTTGGGATATCTAGCTGTGACAGAGCTCGGATCTTGGCTGGGTTTGCTTCAATTCCTCTACCGGATACGATGAAGCCCAGCAGCTTTCCCGCTGGTACGCCGAAAACGCATTTTTCCGGATTTAGCTTGATGTCATATGCTCTGAGGTTGTCGAATGTGAGCCTCAAGTCGTCTACTAGAGTTTCGACGTGTTTAGTTTTGACGACTACGTCGTCTATGTATGCCTCTACTGTTTTGCCGATCTGGGTAGCCAGACATGTCTGAATCATGCGCTGATATGTTGCGCCGGTGTTTTTAAGTCCGAAGGGCATCGTGTTGAAGCAGAATGGTCCATATGGAGTAATGAATGTCGTTGTGGCTTGATCCGCTTCTGCCATCTTGATTTGATGATAGCCGGAGTATGCATCCAGGAAGCACAATGAATCGTGCCCTGCAGTGGCATCGATGATTTGGTCGATGCGGGGGAGGGGGAAGGGATCCTTTGGGCAGGATTTATTTAGGTCTTTGAAATCGACACATAGGCACCAGGATTTGTCCTTCTTTGGTACCATTACCAGGTTTGCTAGCCAATCCGGATGTTTGATGTCTCTGATGAATCCGGCTTCCAATAGTTTGGCTAGCTCTTCTCCCATTGCCTGTCTTTTGGGTTCGGAAAATCGTCGAAGAGCCTGTTTGACTGGCTTGAATCCTTTTAGGATGTTTAGGCTGTGTTCTGCCAATCTGCATGGGATTCCGGGCATATCCGAGGGGTGCCAGGCAAAAATGTCCCAATTTTCCCGAAGGAATTCTCGCAGTGCGGCGTCTACATCAGGGTTCAATTGTGCCCCCATGGAGGCCGTCTTTGTTGGGTCCGTTGGGTGGACCTGGAATTTTACTATTTCATCTGCTGGTTTAAAGGAGGTGGACTTGGATCTCTTATCGAGTATCACATCATCCCTATTCACCGTAGAGCGCAGCGCGGTGAGTTCCTCTGCCGCTAGGGCTTCGGATAGTGCCTCTAAGGCTAATGCGGTTGTCTTATTTTCGGCGCGGAGTGCTATGTCCGGGTCACTAACGAGAGTGATTATTCCACCGGGCCCAGGCATTTTGAGCTTCATGTACCCGTAATGGGGTACGGCTTGAAAAATTGTGAATGCCTCTAGTCCTAATATAGCGTGATATCCGCTGTTGAACGGGGCCACTTCGAACGTGACTTCTTCGGATTTGTAATTGTCCGGCGAGCCAAATACCACATCGAGTGTGATTTTTCCTGTGCAGCGCGCCTCCCGGCTAGGGATTATTCCTCTAAAGGTTGTGCTGCTTCGCTCAATGCGGCTCCAGTCTATTTCCATTTTTTGAAGGGTTTCCTCGTAGATGAGGTTTAATCCACTGCCGCCATCCATGAGGACTTTTGTAAGTCGAAAACCGTCCACTATAGGACTAAGTACCAGTGCGGCTGGAGCTCGGGCTGTTTGGAATTTAGGTTCGTCGCTGGCGTTGAAGGTGATGGCTGTGTCGCTCCATGGATTGGTTGTTGCTACTTGGTAGACTTCGGTGAGGCTGCGGATTGTTCGTTTCCGCATATTATTTGATGCGAAAGTCTCGAAGACTGTTGATACCGTACCGATGTTGTTGGAGTGGTTTTCCGGGGCTAGAAGCTCCTCCCCACTTTTGGCCACCTGCCGTAATATCCAACATGCTCGGAGGCTATGTGTTGGGACGGTGCCTTCTGTATTGTGAATTTTACAGGGTCCGTTAAGCCATCCCTCCAGTACGGTTCCGTGCCCTTTATGGGGTTTTTGCTTTTTGGTTTTTGTATCTGGTGCCTGAGTGTAATGCACCCTTTTATTGCGGACTAGGGTTGTATTCGGGGCCGGATTGTCCCAAAACTTATTTTCAGTTGTCCGGAAACTCTCCATCGCACAGTACTTTCATACTATGGATGCCAGGTTGGCGAAGCGTGTAATTTCACGATGGCTAACGGCGTTCGAGATTCCCTCGTCCGTGCAATTATTGCAAAAAATTGAGATTGCGTTTTCCTCTCGGCAGTCCTTTATCCTGTCCATAACCAGGAGGAATCTGGTCCAGTAGTGATGTACTGTCTCAGCGGTATCTTGCCGGATTAGAGATAGATCGCATATGTCTGGGCGGGTGGGTGGAATTAAGTCCGGAACCCTACCCATCTCAAGGCTCGAAGGCCGAGAAGTTTCCAAATTTGTAAGCTTGGATTGCTGGACGTTGTCCAGCGAGTCTGGTGCGATGCCTGACTTTAAGTTCAGTGCTTGATCGAAGTCCGTCCCTCCGCGGGAATCCGGCATCGGGGGTTCCGGAGCCCGGACATGACTAGTTTTCAATACAGGAGAAGAGTTGCCGCATTGTTCCTCTACCACTGCAACGTGGTGGGTGACCTGGGGAGAGTTAATCTCTCTTAGATCAGTTTTAAGCCCAATCTGATTATAGTCTGTAGCGACTCCCAGGGCGGCAATGCGATCCAAGAGCTCGTTTGCGGACGAGAGCTCTATTGGATCCAGCCGCTCGGCGAATTCCGAGCTGACGTGCAGATTGCTTTTGACGACTTGAGAGGTCATTGTCGAAGCGGTGGCCGGACTGGCGGTCATAAGAAAACCACCTAGCCGGATAGTTTGGCCGGCGGCCAAGGCTCCTTTGGCGAAAATACCGTCCATGAAGACGGGAGGAGGCATCCTTCCTATCGGTGATGGCACAGAGGAACTCTCAATGAAAGCACCAATGTTGGTGTCAAAACCGGCGGATCTCGGGTAGGGGGTCCCGAACTGTGCGTCTAGGCGGATGGTAACAGGAGACGAGGGACACGATGTTTTACCCAGGTTCGGGCCCTCTTGATGGAGGTAAAACCCTACGTCCTGCTTGATTGATATTGATATTGTGGATGTTTACAAGAGTGGATCTACCATGAGATCAAGGAGGCTAAACCCTAGAAGCTAGCCTATGGTATGATTGTAATGGTTGTTGTCGTTGTTGTGTCCTACGGACTAGAGCCATCCGGTTTATATAGACACCGGAGAGGGCTAGGGTTACATAGAGTCGGTTACAATAGTAGGAGATCTACATATCCGTATCGCCAAGCTTGCCTTCCACGCCAAGGAAAGTCCCATCCAGACACGGGGCGAAGTCTTCAATCTTGTATCTTCATAGTCTTGGAGTCCGGTCGATGATGATAGTCCGGCCGATGATAGTTCGGCCGATGATGGTAGTCCGGCTATCCGGACACCCCCTAATCCAGGACTCCCTCAGAGGGGGTGTGACTTAACACAGAAGATAAACTCTCTTCACCCTATTCTCCTCGACAATCGATTCATCAACCGATGTCGATCACTCGTGGTAGATACTTGAAGGCGATCTCCGGACCTTTACAGACTTCTTCTTCAAGAACCACAATCACTCTTGGTCTCTGAAGAAATTGACACCTAACCATCTAGAGAGTTTGCAGCTCTCAAGTAATAGGCGGAGCGTACTGAACTTAGATTCCAGTGATGTTGAACCAGTATCTAATTCTTTGACTCTAGGGTTTTTCTCCCGGTGGATTGTAAAATCAAATCGCTCAGAGAGGGGGTTTCTCAACAACCTTCTCAGAATTCAAATGGAGCAGCCACCGGACAAAGCCGGTGCGGGGTTGCTATTTATACCCACATCCTTCCCAGATGGCAAATGACCATTTTGGACACGAGGTGCAGCCAATGGCCAATCGACACATTCATAACGGTCGGATTTTGGAGCAACGATAACATTACTTGAGAAACAAGTAAGGCTAACTCCTCGGTCCGAGGAAAATCTCTCGCGGCGAGGAAGATCACAGTCTCTTGCTGGCAAGTATTTGCTGGGAGCTCAAAGAGATTTCTCTCATAGCTTTCATAGGTTTGAGTTTAGCATCAGAGAATCAAAGCTTTGAAACGCTATAGCCCTCTTAATAGTACGATGGTCCTATGACTCAATGAAAGAAGAAGAAGAACGAAATAAATGCTACGTCTTCACTTCATCTTCATTCTTCCGCGAACGCAGTCATTTGCTTCGAACAGTCATCGAACAAATTGCTTAGACTTCAGCAATTTTTAGGGGTCACTCTTGTTAGCTTTATCTTCGGTGATAACCTTCGCTACTGCGCAGGGAGATTATCTTTGTCGTTTTCATCAAACTCCTCGATTACTCCAGGGACCTATTACTCTGTGTGCACTAGCAAACACATAAGTCCCAAACTATTTATGTCTACAAACTCCAAAACATAAGGGGCCTATTGATGCGGCTTGAAGCTACGTCGGTATTTCCCCAAAGAGGAAGGGATGATGCAGCACAGCAGGGTAGGTATTTCCCTCAGTTTGTAGCCTTCTTCGATGAATAAGAGTGTCGAACCCAACAAGGAGCTAAAGGTAGAACAAATATTCCCTCAAGTTCTATCGACCACCGATACAAATCTCGCACACTTGACGTTTGCTTTACCTAGAACAAGTATGAAACTATTTTGCAAGAATAAAACTACGAGTAGTTTTCAAGAATAAAACTACGAATAAATTGCAAGGTAATAAAAGTGGATAGCTTTTGTCAACAAGAAAGTCATTTGTCCCTAGGCAATCGATAACAAGTACCGGTAATCATTCTTGGAATTTTATATGAGGTAGAGGCATGAGCTAACATACTTTCTCTACTTGCATCATATGCATTTACGATTGGACCCATAGCAAGAATCCGCAACTACTAAAGATCATTAAGGTCGTGAAACCCAACCATAGCATTAAGTATCAAGTCCTCTTTATCCCATACGTAACAACCCACCTACTCAGGTTTAAGCTTCTGTCACTCTCGCAGCCCACCATAAGCGAAACATGAACGTATTGTAACACCCTACAGCATGGATCCCTCACATTTGTGCGAGATGGAGGGCACCGTAGGACAGCATCATAAATAAAATATACAATCATACCAACTAAGATCATGATTAACCCATAGGACAAAATGGATCTACTCAAACATCATAGAATAACCATAGATCATTGGGAAATAATATATGGAGTTGAGCACCATGTTTAAGTAGAGATTACAACGGGGAGAAGGGGTGTTAGACCGCTGCATAGAGGGGGAGAAAGTTGATGTTGACGGTAGCAAGATTGTTGATGTAGATCGTCGTCATGATCCTAGCCCCGGCGGCACTCTGGCGCCACCGGGAGAGGGGGGAGAGAGCCCCCGTCCCTCTTCTTCTTCCTTGGCATCCCCCCTAGATGGGAGGAGAGTTCCCCCCTGGTCCATGGCCTCCATGGCGGTGGAGGGGCGGGAGCCCCTCCGAGATTGGATCCCCATCTCTGTTCTCTTCTGTTTCGCGTTCCCCAGATCTGGCCCTTCACCGTTTCTTAAATTCTCGGAGATTCGTAACCCCGATTGCTCTAAACAATTTACACGATTTTTTTCCATAAATTATCTTTTTTGCGCCCGAAGAAGGGCCCCAAATGACTTACGAGGAGGAAATAAGACACCTGGGCGCGCCAGGGGGTGCCCGGCACGCCTTGGTGAGTTTTGGTCACTGTGGGCCCCCGTTTGCATTGATTCCAAGTCCCAAATATCACATATATTCCAAAATAATTCTCCGTAAATTTTTATTGTGTTTGGACTTCGTTTGATATGGATTTTCTACGAAACAAAAAACATGCAACAAACAGGAACTGGCACTGGGCACTGGATCAATATGTTAGTCCAAATAAATCATATAAAATGTTGCCAAAAGTGTATAAAAATTGTGTAATATTGGTATGAAACAATCAAAAATTATAGATACGACGGAGACGTATCAGAGATAAATATAAGGCTATAACAATCATGCATAATAAAGTTCAGAAAAAACTCTATTACTTTCAATGAATATTCCACTCATAAACCCAGGATTCATCGGATCCCAACAAACACACTGTAGAAGAAGATTACAAAATATAGAACTCCAAGAAGATCGAGGAGAACATGGTATTGAAGATCAAAGAACGAGAAAAATCCATCTAGCTACTAGCTATGGACCCGTAGGTCTGTGGTGAACTACTCACGCATCATCGGAAGGCGGCAAGGATGATGTAGAAGCCCTCTGTGATTGATGCCCCCTCCGGCAGATTATCGGAAAAGGCCTCCAAATGGGACGGCGGAAGAACAGAAGCTTGCTGTGGCGGAAAAAGTGTTTCGGGTGGCTCTTTGTTGGTTTGGTAATATTTGGGAATTTGTAGAGTTAGAATTAGGTCAAATGGAGCTACGAGGGGCCCATGAGCTCAAGGGGGCGTGCCTGCCCCCCCCCCCCCACCTAGGGCGCGCCAGGTGATCTCGTGTCCCTCTCGTATATCTTCTGGCCTCCTCCCGATACTTCTAGGGTCCCTTCTGGTCCGTAAAAAATCATTGTAATGTTTTATCGTGTTTGGACTTCGTTTGGTACTAATTCTCTGAAAAGCCAAAAATAAGAAAAAAAAACAGGAATTGCCATTGGGCACTAGATGTCTAGATTAATAGGTTTTAGTCCCAAAAAATGATATAAAATAGCATATAAATGCATATAGAGCATCCAATATTGATAATATAATAGCATCAACCTATTAAAAATTATAGATACGTTGAAGACGTATCACACCCCGACACAAGTAGTTTATGTTAACTTACAATCTTTTCTATCTTTTATCCTTTCTTTTTTTTCCTTTTCCTTTTTTTCATTTTTCTTTTTTCTTTTTTCTTCGACCTCGTTCGATGAATAGTTTGCAAATACGTGAAATTCTTCTTCAAACCGACGAAGTTTCTATTGAAATTCGATGAACTTTTTTCAATTTTTGTGGTCTTTATTTTAATCCATGAAGTTTTTTTCAATTTTAGTTGAACTTTTTTCCAAAATTGATGAGCTTTATTTTGAAGTCAATGAACTTTTCTCAAATTCGATGCACTTTTTTCAAAATCCTTGAACTTTTTTTCAATTTTGATGAACTTTTTTCAAATGGATGACTTTTTACAAAATTGATGAAAAAAATTCAAAACTGATAAACTCTTTTTCCAAATTCGATGAACCATTTTTCAAATTTAATGAACAATGTATTCAAATTCATGATCTTTTGCAATTTCAGTGAACTTTTTTAGTATGGTGAATTTCTTTCAAAATCGATGAACTTTTTTTGAAATTCATTGAACTTTCTTTTAAATCGATGAACTTTTCTCAAATTTGATTAACTTTTTTCCTTTTTTCATGAACTTTCTAAAAAATCGGTGAACTTTTTTCAAGTTTGTGAACTTTTCTTCAAAAATGATGAATGTTTTCGAATTCACATTTTTTATCAAATAAGTCAAAAAACTAAGTGATACAGTAGATGGAACTATGCAATAAATAGCGCGGCCACGATGTTCTTATAAGGTTAGAGCTATTATCGGTCACAACAGTCGAGTAGATGTAGTGGTTAGCCGAACTCCTACTTGAACGTAATGGTGTGAGTTCGAATCCTGAGGATGCCGTGAATTTTTGTTGTTTTTCGCGCTTTAGTAAGTTCCCTGCAATGCGCGTTCCTGGGCCAGCCCATGAAGTGGAGCTCCCATTTTTACCTAGCTAAGTAGCCCAACCTCTCCCTTTCATCCGTTGATGGGCATTGCTTGTGTGCGTTTCGCCTTATCCGATGCCAGTGGGCGCTGGATAGCAGCTCTCGCTCACCTCTATAGGTGGGCCTAGCCCAGTGGGTGTAGATCTGCTATGATGTGTTATTTAGTGGTATGTTTATCTTTTCCAACCAATATATTATTGGCCTATTATTATATACAGAAAAACATGTCGTATTTCATAATTCATAGTAATTCTACCCTAGCTCAGATCAATACTTGTATAGGAATCTTGACTCAAAAAACACGTAGAATCTGAATATGCCATTTGCATACATGTGTGCACTATTTTAAAATGATGCATTTAATTGATTTGCATTAATGCATTATTTAAATGACTTAATTCAAACTAATTAATCCCATCTCATAATAATATGATTAAACATGCCATCTTGATCAGCATAATGCATAGATCATTCATATGTCATGTTCGTATCAATTAAAATTGGAGTTAGGCTTAATTCATAATTAACCTTTCTTTTGTTATGGAGCAATTGATAAATGTTTCATATATGTTTCCCGCTTCATTTGAAATGAGTAGATAGACTCAGAGGTAGCTTGAGGTCCTCGCATGTTGTCGGGATGAGAACCGGCTCACTTGGGGTCTATCAAATTCTACTTTGTAACTAGGTAGTTAGAAAGGTAGCTTTCGGGTGAGTCCTAAAAATGTCACGGGACATAGTTGACCAAGATGGAATATCCCCCTCGACTCCACAAGATATTCTTGGGGCCTCCCGAGTGACCAGATTCGGAAAGCATGGTCATGTGACTTGGGTTAAGTGCTCACCTAGTCCTAGAATTTGTATCGTAGTTTCCAGAAGAGAGGTCGAGCTACCAACAAGGGTAGTAAGTACTCTCCTTGAGCTCTTATATCATGAGGCAAATGGAATGTTGCATATGCCACATTGTCATGGTTCATCAATATGACTTCGTGCACACATGGGAGTCGACATGTTCTGCTAGGAGTCGTTGCCGACTAATTGGATGTGATCCAATTCGTAGCCATGTATATGTGAACCTATAGGGTCACACGCTTAAGGGGTAGGAACATACTTGGATTGGATATGAGTGGAATTAGGCATAGAGTTCTAATGGGCCTCAAGTGTTGAGCCTACCTTGGACTTCTATATAAGTGTAGGGTTGATACCCTAGAAAGGGTTAGACCAGTCAGACGACCTAGCCATCGCCACTTCCACGCCCACGTCATGCGATCAGACCTGGGAGTCCCCCGCCTTGCGTTCCACCCTACATGCGTGGATACCGTGGAGGGGTTGTACCTTCAATGCTCAGACGAATCGATCGAGGGAATTGTTCAAGTCATTAGCGAGGAGGAGATAGGAACGCGCATCACCAAATCTACTTCCGATGTCGTGACTATGCATCTAGTGGTAAAACCCTATCCTATGATCTATCTCCACATCATGTTCATGGTTCACACGATAGACTTTTGTTTTGTTTTGCGCTAATGTAGTGTATCGCATATGCCCCAATAGTGTATTGATGTGTTGATTAGCTAGATGATGGGCTCGTGTGTGCTCTCCTACCTCTGATGCAAGTTGTAATTTAGGGTAGCCAAAGTCAAATTTGGTAATTCTACACCACATACCTTCTCCTTTGATATTTGAGCATAGGTGGATAGTTCTGATGTAAGTCATGTGGAGTAAATTTGTACTCATCCTTACTTTAACTTGTTGTAGAGGAGACCGCCAATCCCATGGTGGTTTCTACATGGAGATCGAGAACGACCAGTGGTTTGGAGGTCCTAGATGACAATCTGGTGCCTTGAGAGGATCGTAGTTTTATTTACAGGCCTCTTAGGCCATTTGTTAAACTTGATTAATAAGATATAATTTGTTGTCGTTGTTGCATGTATTCTATGTTTGGTTATGTCATCCTTGTCTGTAATAGCTCTGTTATGTTTGCTCTTTGCTCTTTAGAGCCTTTGAATAATATATGATTTGAGTCGTAGAGTCTGTGTTGTGATGCTTGTTGTTTTGTGTGTAGGGTCTTTGAACCGTTGTTATGCAATATTGCTATCAGGCGGTCTTCATAGTGTGAAGCAACTCATGTATTGACAGCTTGGAGTGTATAATACTATGTTGATGCTCCGACTCAGTTACATTGGGTTAGTGAATATTTAGACCATCACCATAGGTTGATTAATTCAAGCTTGGGGGAGGGGGGGGGGGCCAATGGGATCGAATATTACAGGCTCTCCGAGAGGATATCGACTCATGTATGTGGGTTAGGAATCTTGGCTTCCCGATGATCGGCAGTAGTAAGATTTGCATAATTCTGGTTCTGGGTCCCGACAAAACATGACTTGTGACTTATGGTGTTTGAATATTTTAGGACAAAGGGAGTATAATATAAAAATATCATAATAGAATGAAAATTCTTATGCGATGTGACTTTTAATGATTTTATGTCGTTTCCATGGGTATGTTTTTAGGCTTACAAGAGTAGTGCTACTAGAGCAACAGGCAACTATAGAAGGGTGCTTCCTCATAACAACAATTAAGCGGGATGCTTCCTCATAATAAGTTTTTTTGAAACAAGACTTCCTCATAATAAGTGCAACAATAAAGAGGCGCAATGCCCATTCTGTTTCTGCATAGCTCTTCACCATCCACTCGGTTTGTAACATGTAATAAAGTGTTCCAAAATCCAAAGGGGAAGACTGAAGGCTGAAGCATATGAAAGTAACAAGTTCTGCTGCCAGATGTTGGAATAACCAAATTCAAACAGGTGGGTCTTGACGTTAATGTCTAACAAAAAAGAGACCTTCGCCCTCACTTCCGTGACAGGTCAATTAAAGGCTTCGCAAACTGTGCTCCAGTTAAAGAATGAAAATATTCAAGCCAATGTTGCAGAGAAACCATTGAAAATAAGTTTTATTACCATGTCGGGTTCACGATTAACCGACCCATGTATCGGACCCACGGCTAGATCACACATAGCTGTTGTCTCAACACATCAAACAGGTCTACAGATGCCATTAAAATACGAAGCATAACAGTAACAGGTCAAGGTTCCGCCTGGAATCATCAGGTCAAGAGTCTTGAGAGCTGGGCGATGCCTGTCCTGTCTTCGACAGAATCAGTTCTTAGAGAGCTTTTGCAGTATGATCGAATTCGTCACACTGTTGCCTCACATGAAATCCTCCTCTAGTTCCTGCAGGGTCTTGCTACCAGATGCAACCTGCTTGTTCGAAGTCATCTTGTCTTGGACCATCAGGCCCTTGTAACTCCTTATTTCAGCCTGCTTCTCCTTCTCGAGCCTCTCCATCTCTTCTTTACGTTTCTGAAACCAAATAAAAGGCCATTCCATCATTGTCTGGTCAGGGCCCGGTTAACAACACAGCACAGAGCAACAGATTCGTGACAACTGGTTTTATGTACACGTGTGCTTACAGCAAACAAAAACTAAAGGTAAGTAACAAGTAATAGCCTGATACTCAAGTACTCCCTCTGTAAACTACTCCCTCCATCCCATAATGTAAGACGCTTTTTGACATTAGTGTAGTGTCAAAAAACGTCTTACATTATGGGACGGAGGGAGTAATATAAGATTGTTTAGATCAGTGATCTAAACGATCTTATATTAGTTTACAGAGGGAGTACTCAAGAACAAAATGAGATGCACCACATGGGATGATGGATAGCTTACTTTGTCTCTAAGCTGCAACTTTCTCTCAGCCTTTTCGGCAGCACTCACAGCTTCTCTTTCAGCTGCAGCAGAAGACATCATCAGGCTGCAAATACTTGATACAACAAATGATCACAACTAGCAAAAACACACATGACGGGATATATGGTTGATCATGCTTTCTGTTTTAAGAACAAACAAATAACCCAAAGCAAACTGGCAAATGTTTGTGCGGTGCTTCATCCCATTTTCAAATTCTAATACCTAAAATTTTCGTTCTTTTCTACCGATCTAGTTGCAAGTTCCACCTTTAGAATTCACAACGGTCTAGCCTGCACTTGCAAAAGACTTGGTCTAGCCTAAATTGCACACCAGTTCAGCATTCCCCTTGGAGCATCCTCGAAAATTATAGGTGCAAAACAAACATTATACGTTAAGTCAAAAACAAAAGGCATGTTAAAAAATGTAACTAAAATGAACATGAAAAATATATTCCAGAGAGTAGTCATGTACCCTTTAAGTCAGGCGTCCTCTCCACCTTTGTCTTGTTCAACCGATTGACAACCTCATTGATTCGCTTTTCTACTTGAACAGTTCGAACCTGCAAACATGTCCGTAAATTAGGGACATAGTTACTATGACTCATTCGCTTTGGTTTAAATATTTCCAATTAAAAAAATAGCATGAGTAAACAACAGAGCCAAGTGTATTAACAGAGAGAATATCCACCAGTAGAAAAGAAAATTGCTAGTGAGCTTTTAAAGGTAATATGAGCGGTACTGATTCAGTATTACAAAATTGAACAAGAACTAATGCACTGAAATGGTATATTTCAAATCAAGTTCCATGGGAGAGGTATATAGGATCCAATTCACACAACCTATGCAGGTTGCAATAAGAAGTGGCAACAAATCAACACACTGTTTAGAGCATAATGTGGTTCAGGGGATGGAATGATCACATACGATACGAACTTCAAGAGCTAGGACTGAGGACTTGCAGAAAGAAGCCACATTTAAATAACTAAATTCATTCTAGCAATTGCCGACAATACAGAAAAATCTCATCAATGGATAGTCGGATCTCAGATACAATGAAAACATCAATGTTTATGAAAATAAACTATTCCCTGGAATGAATTTACTTAACGTCAGTTCCGCCCTAAGGCCAACTCCAACGCAATACCCCAAATTGTCCGCGGACATCCGTTTGGGCGGGAAACGAACAGACGAGACGGCCCAACACGCGACCCCATCCAGAAAATCGGTCCATTTCGTGTCCGTCTGGACGCAAACTGGGTGCAAATTTGAGACTGGAATGCGCCCAGACGGACACGGAACGGACACCCTCTCGTCCACATTGGGACCTGCCACTGACCATCCACCTACCTCCCGCCCTTGTTTTAATGCACACGCATGCGTCTGGCCACGCATGTTAGCGAGAGGCTGAGGTCCACAGCCGTCCTTTTCAAGTCAAAGTGGAGGGGGCCGCCAAATCAGTGCAGTCCTTCTCCTTCACCCTACGGCAAGTTTGGCCGCGCACCGCGAGCGGCGAACTTCACCATTGCTCCGACGCGACCGGCACGCGAGCCTCAGCAAGAACAGCTACGCCTCTACCTCCCCGTTCACCGCTGCCGGTATCACTGGCAGCACGCCATCCCGGCGCCATGGCCCGATGTCAACCTGCCTCCGTGCCGGCATCTCAACCCCGACGGGGTGCCGGTGCCAGCGGTGCCACGGAGCAACCGGGCGCGCCTGGAGGAGATCCGCCGGCGTCGCGCTAAGCTTGACCCGGAACTGCGAGCCCACCCCGACTATGCGGAGGACTTCCCGTACTGGGAGCCGTGGTTCGCCAGCAAGCACGAGGCCCGGCAGCGTCAGCGGCTGGGTCCTCCTGTCGCATCGCTTGCATCTGCACGGCCGGTCGTCGTTTAGGAGGAGAAGCCAAGGCCGCGTACTTG
The DNA here is from genome assembly GCF_018294505.1 of Triticum aestivum. Taxonomy (NCBI): domain Eukaryota; kingdom Viridiplantae; phylum Streptophyta; class Magnoliopsida; order Poales; family Poaceae; genus Triticum; species Triticum aestivum. Next base: position 219,685,970 of record NC_057795.1, read on the forward strand.
GCCGCCCTCGAGAAGGCCAATCGCCGCCAGATCGAGGACTCCGAACACTTGGAGGAGTCCTTCTGGTCGGGCATGGCGTGGGCAATGACGGACAGCACAGCAGGCGTGGGGGCCAATGCATCGCCGGCACCTCCCGTTGCAGGTGTGGAGGCCAACACGCCGCCTCCCCCTCCTCCTACTGCCTCGGGCGAGACGTACATGCGGACATCCATTGTGCCTGTGTACGTGGCCGCTCCTCCTGTTTGGCTGGACGCAACGGAGGAGCGCCAGCACATCCTGGAGCGGGAGGCGTGTGCAATGGAGGCGAAGCGGCTGATGCAGGTCCAGCGCCAGATCGAGCTCGATGAGGAGGACGAGCAGCGCAAACTCGGGGAGGCGGCGGCCCAGCGTGCGGCAGCGGCACAGGCACCAGCGGCTAACCAGCAGGCTTCGGCTCTAGCTGCGTTCCAAGAGGCCTTTCCGCGCAGGCACCGGAGTACGTCGACCTGACCAACAAAGACGACAACGCCTAGATCCGTCGGCCGCCGCCTGTTTTTTATGTTTTTATTTTAAGTTATTATTAATGTAAGTGGACTTTTGGGGCTGTTTAAATTATTAAGTTTATCTATTTTAAATTTTATTTTGGTCTTATTTTCGCTTGCAAATTTGGGATGCGCCGGCTGCAAACCACGTCCGGGCTCGCGACCCAAACGGACGAAATCCAGACAAAATGGACGTCCGTTTGGGGTTGACGGTTGGAGTTGGCCTAAAGCACTGGAAACTCACTGGCAACAACATGGATTATGCAGAGGTTGTCATACAGATCAAGAAAACATAATCAACCCTGACCAACGTATACTTAGGCCTGTTTGGCAGCACAGTTTTCCAAAACCATAGCAATTGAAAACCTAAGTATTCCAATGCCTAGGCAATGAATACTTCAGTTTATAAAAACCGGAGTTTTTCTCAGTCAGTTTATAAAAAAAGGCCGAGGCCTCTTTATAAAAATACTGCAAAAAATGGGTAATATACATGTCATGTTGATGCCAAAAAACGGGCATCAGAGTATTTGAAACCATTTTTTTTAAATCACAGTATATTCTCCAATAAAACACTGAGCTGCAAAACATAGCCTTACCGATCTTACGTACTAGTCAAATTTCGTGTATTTATACAAGGCACACAAACTTCCAATTCTAATAGGGAAAGTAAATTATGTTCTCAGTCAGTACACTTATTCAAATCATCGTGTGTCAAATAAAAAATTAGGAGAATGGATAGATACAAAGAGTGTAGCACAAAAATAGTGAACAAGGACCTAGGGAAACTTCTCACCAATTTAGAGTTGTGAAAGCCAACTTGACCCACATCCATGGATGGTGTCTTCTTCAGATTGTACCATGGTGTGTAAACCACATCAACGTTATTCACCTTATTACCTATAACGAATAAACAGGATAATTAAATGTGTGTGAGTAAAGGAAAACAAGTGAAGGTAAAGCAACAAATTCATGTTAAATAACAATGTCTCCTTAGTTAATTTATCCAACCTTGAATGGAGTTCGCTTTAACAAGCTGGGCACAATCTTCCAGCAAACCTTCGCTTATGTCATCCATTGTTTGACCTTTATTCAGTCTCACATATACATGAGCAGAGGACATCTTATCTACATGGAACCTGTGTTCAACAAAAGTTGTTTGAGGCTCAAAGCATGATAAAATGATTCTACATGACTGGAAAGAAATTTACAAGAGTATCCCATGAAAAAAAACACGTCTAAATAAATTTAACCTTGGCCAATAAATGGTGGGGGGCATGGAGATTATAATAATACATGAAACAAGCCAACATGAATACAATATCAGCTGTGTTGCTTGGCACTTGACGTGCCCTGAACAAAAACACAGATGCAGCTTATCACATTCCATCATTTCCCAAAGAACAACTAAAAACTAACTATGTTTGCAGTCAGGTGTTAGTATTTCAAATAGCACAGTACAAATTGAAGATTACCAATTCATACTACAACAAAGCCTTCTAGTCCCAAAAAGTTGGGGTAGGCTAGAGTTGAAACCCATAGGAATCTCGAAACCAACTCATGGTTTTGCCACATGGTTAGCTAACTTCCACGCACTCTAGTTCTTTGGTGATATTCCAGTCCTTCAGATATCTCTTAACGGACTCCTCCTATGTCCAGTTTGGTCTACCCCGACCTCTTTTGACATTATTAACATGCTTTAACCGTCCGCTATGCACTGGCGCTTCTGGAGGCCTGCGCTGTATATGCCCAAACCATCTCAGACGATGTTGGACAAGTTTCTTCAATCGGTGCAGCCCCAACTCTATCACGTAGATAGAGGGACAACACTCTCTCCAGGTACCACCTTACAATCTAGGCAAGCAAGCCTGTCTTCTCTTCTCGAGAGGACGAAATCAATCAGGCTACAGTGTTGACGACTAGATGGGCTTCTCTCTTTTTAAAGGGGGTGTTAGCTACGATCATGTTGTAGGCTAGAGCGAAGCTTAAGACATTCTCTCCTTCTTGATTCCTACTACAATAGCCAAAGCCCCCATGCACCCCTTCAAAACATCATTATTATATATGCGAGAAATTGCTAATCTTACTTAGCATGCTACCTATATGAAAGGTTGTGCACCTAACAGTGGAGCAATCAAAGTGGAGCAGAATCTCAGAAAATGCATAAAAAAGAATTATCAAACAAAATTCCGCAAGCACTCAAGTATGCTTTGGGTTGATAGTTACAAATTTTCTCTCTTATGATGTGTACAGGGCAAGCATCAGAGTTGAAAACACAGAAAGTAAATTGTGTATGAACCTTTGCTGCTCACTAGATTCATTAGAGTAGCTTATTAATACTGAATATGGAGACACAAGTATATCTATTGATAAATCAGATATCTATTGAGTTAGAGGTGATTGCATCAGATGGGGCAGGAGCATGTCAGGCAGAGAGTAGGAGTGGCCAGCAATTGTGGAACAGGGGGAGTAGAGCAGACAAGAACCATTGCAGTGAACTGATTTTAGAGTTTAAGGGGTTCACATTGAGATGTTATTCTGCTTCAATTCGAGTGGTTTCAATTCACTACCTATCAGCAGAGTATTAGGAACTTTTAGTAAATTTTGTAAAACCCACAGGTACTTGTCAAAATTGTACTAGAATCACGACATCATATTGCAATACAAGTATGACACCATGACATAGTTTAGGTGTAACCTAGGACAAACAGAAGGACAAGATGTCCCGGATGCCAAGAAGTAGTAGTGGCCAAGTCACACTCGGCCCCGCATTGTCTGTGGGATCCATGGTCAAGGCAGGAAACCATTCCTCTCCAATGAGTTATTCGTGCATTGCCGCTCAAGTACTGCTCAAAATATCGGCCGGACATATAGTTAATCAGCCAATTAATCCCTACTCGGAGGGTGGCGGATACAAATACTCCCTCCGTCCTTGAAAGAGTGTACTTCCAACTTTGTTGGAAAGTCAATTATGTTTGACTGTATTTATACAATAACACACAAACATTTATGCTATCAAATTAGTAACATTAGATTCATGATATAATATATATTTTCATCCACCTATTTGGTTTCACAAACATTGATATACTTTTGCACAAACTCGGTCAAACTTTGAGATAGTTTGACCCGCCAACAAAGTTAGAAGTACTGCCACCGGCATGCCTTGCCTCCAACCAAGGGCCTCCGATCTACACATCTATTGTCTGGCGTTGTCTCTTCCTGCTCACCTACCTCACATAGAGTGTCTCGCAAAGCCCCCCCCCCCCCCCCAATCTGGTCGTGTTTCCTCCTTTCCTCTATCCAGTGTGTTGTATGAAAGTAGAGTGCTAAGCGTTGGTTTGCCCTTAGTTAACCCACCGATCAATGGTAGACCGATAAAATCAGTTAATCAGCCGATGCACCGATTAGTCGCTACTCTGCACCCGACCAAGCAGCTACTAGTTACCCATAACCTTAACTAGAGATACCCTCGTGCTGCTGCCAGAACTGGTTGCAATATATTATTTTGATGAGATTTGATTGTCTAAAATTTTAATATAAGAATGAAGTTACAAATACATATGATTTAGTGCATTTGATCATTATATAGTTGTAAAATATTTATATAATATGAGTAGTATTTATCATGCATGTTGAGAGAAATAAAAGCAGTGGGATTGATGAAGTGGAATGTGTGCATGTTGAGAGAAATAGTAAAAGTAGCATTCCACATGGATGTTAAGAGAAATAAAAGATTAAAAGTAGTGGGGTTGATGAGGTGGCATGTGTGCATTTTGTGACAAACAGAAGTTGTGGGAATCAACTGCTTAAGTATATAGGATGTGCTCAACCTAGATTCCCCAGGACAGACTCGGACGTTGAGTCCATGGAGGTGCCTGTGTTTGGTGGCCTATATGTATGAGACATGCTGAGGCAGGAAGCTCCTTTTGTTGATGACATAGGGAGTATGTGTCTGCATAAGATTGGCTTGAACCAGTGGGGCTAACCTCTAACAGCGACACCCCCGTGCACCGAGCCAGACCAGGGGAAACACAATGAAATATGTTTCCCTGGAGCCAGGACCATTTACATCACACTGGACAGACCCAAGGACATAAGCAGGCATCAAAACTCCAAACAGGGTGTCTCACTGCATCCTGCCAGCCTGGTCACGCAATACATGGGCAACCAAACAACGCTAAAGCACAGTCTGTGTCTTGACCATGTCCACAGCTATAATTGTTCAGGAGCAAAGGTCTAGTTGCACATGCTGAGGCTTAAAGCAGGACCAGCAGGCTGCGTAGGAGAAATTTGGTGGCAGGGTGTTTAATTTATGGGTGAGGAGATGAGAGGATGCAATAAGAGGTGGTGGGCTCATAAGGGCTTATGCTCAGGGGTAGGAGCAAGATGACATGGATTTTTTTTGCTGATATGTTAATACATAATTGTTATATCTTGAACCAAATTTAATTGGATCATGAAAAGAACTAACAAACTACCCTTTTATGAAGTGATGAACCGTGAACCCAATTCACAGTGAAAAGATGGTAGCTATGATTCTAAGTTCCAACATATTATCCTCGCCGTGATTATTGTTCATGGTGACATCAATGAAAAGCACCCATTAATCCATTATACAAAACTCACATGCACGGCATTTCACAGTTAACTAACAATAATTTCTGACAGAAATCAAGCATGTCTCCTTCGAAAAAGTCGACTACTGCTCACTCAAGCTATGCATCTGAAAACAGCATCAAAACAGACAACAATATCCTGATCTGGTATCATCAATGAGGAAACAGCTGCTAACCATAAGCAAACTTTCGTGAACTAACAACCAACTCCCATCTAGAAAACCTACTCTACAAACCAGAGAAATATCCTTGTCACATACTCCCATGAATTCGTCATTCTTCCGTCACTATGGCATCGATTCAAGACGCACAAAGAAATACAGAATGACAGGAAAAAAAGGTCTGGGTAGAATGAAAGGGCGGTTACCAGATGTCCTCGGGGAAGCCGTACTTGATGAGGTCCTCGTTCTCATGCTTGTCGAGCCCCATGAAGATGGTGTAGTCACCGGCGTCGGGCCGCGCCTTGAAGTAGAACACCATCCCGAGTCGCTTTCCGGCGGCCCGCCCAAATGGATAGAAGAAGGGCGCGGGACTCCGGGGATCGGGCGGCGGCGAAATTGGGCGACTGGGGGGGTCGGGAACTACGGCTCGGACCTCCGGGGGCGAGGAAGGGTTGGGGGATCCTGGCGAGAGGAATCGGGTGAGGGGATTTCTAGGGTTTCCTGCGCGTGGAAACGAAGCTGAGTAGAAGATTTCGTTTTACCTTTTTGATTGAAAAGGTTATTTATTTTGTTTTATTTTATTTGTGCTTTTGACTCCCTGTGGTGTTCGTCTGTTCTTACTTTCGCGTTTATGCACCCGAAGAAAAACGGTTTCGACTCATAGACCCTTCGCAAGTACTACCAATTACATGTAGGTACTTTAGTTTTCTTATATATTTTTCTTTTGGCAGAACCCTTGTGAACGACACGAGATGGGTCACTAAGGCCTTGTACAATGGGAGGTGCTTAGGTGAGGTACTTAGAAAAATAAACCAGACTTTCCTTAAGCACCGGTGCCTATTTCTACAGGAGAGACGCTTGTGCTTCAGAAAAATCCGTTTTATTTTTTTAAGCATCTCTCTAAGCACCTTCCATTGTACAAGGCCTAACACGCCCATCTGAGAAAACCCCACCGAGGCTTGTGGTACAAAAAAAATGAGCCTCTTGGTGCCTTTTATAAAAGCACGAGAGACAGAGATCCAGAACATCTCCACCGTTCAAACCATTGAATCCTATATTGAAACGTTGCATCGTTGTTTAACACCAACCGTGTTTAACCATGCTTAATTACACATGCTACCATCAACGACGTCAAAAAAAAGGAACAATCGTGGTCCACGCGCACACGTTCGCACGTCTCTCACCCCAACCTTCTCGCTCCCGATCCTACTCCCTCCCGACAAAATTCATCCCCACCGGCCTCGACTCGGCCTCCTCTCTTATGCCTCTTGCCTTCTCCACAGCCGCCCGCCCACCACTTGTCCCCCGCCGCTTCGACGGCTAGCCTCCCTGGGTCCCTCCTTCGTTACCGTACCCGGTTGGGTTGCACGAGTGCCGCCACCGCACTATCAGGGGACACCGCGGGAGTACAGCCATCACACCGCTAGGGTACGCCGCGTGTGCCAGCGATGCGTGAGCGGCAGTTGGTGTCGCATCGATTGTCGCTTCCGACGATGCAGGAGCCACCTAATCCGGCGAGGATGCGGGGCACCGTCACCGCTGATTCTCTGCATTCGAAACTTCCCTGATGCGCTCGTCCACTCAGCTTCTAACACGACGTTCGTCCCTGGTTCCCTACTGCCATGCGCTGCTGAGCTTCGAAACCACTACCGTCGAAGCCCATCGCCAGCCGTCCTCGGGTGGGCCGACGCCCAAACTCGGCTCTAGTGACATCCCCGCTCAAGGTCCTCCACCTCATCTGTTGTAGAGTAAGAGTTCTTCCATCTCAGGTTTGTTTTGTTTATCGTATTTCATCGATGATGTGCTGCTTCAACTTTTGTTCCTGTACTCCTCAAATTGATGTAACCAATAATATGTCTTGAATCACCGTTCTAGATTCTGAAGATTATTGCCATCTACTCGTGGTTCTGAACTTCATTTGTAATTTTTCAGTGATGCACATCTTTACTGTCAAGTTTATAGTCATAAAGCAGTCCTTAATTTAAGATGCTATCAACATTTATATTCCTAATTACGGGGTGTTGCCAAGAATTTCATCACCAGCCACTGCTTTCCCTCCGAGGTAGTTGCCGCCTACAGCCATGCACAAGTGTCATCACATGCATCTCCTCACTGTGTTCCCGTCTCTCCATGCCGCGCGAGGATGAAGTCATCACATTTGTTAGTAGGTTGATAGCTTTTCTCCCTGTTGTGACTTAGATCTTTCTACCTTGCTTTGAATTTAATTTGATTGCGACTGTTTGATTGAATGTCAAATAAATATCAACTCTATCTTTGATCGATTCATGGAAGTGCAAGCTGAAATATATTCTGAATATTCTGATTATTACTTGCAAGTTATATTCTAACACACTATCTTTGATTTAACAACTTGCAAGTGTTTCTTTTCTCCCCGCTGTGACTTGATCTTTCTCCTTGCTTCAAATTTAATTTGATTGCGACTGTTTGATTGAATGTCAAATAAAGATCAACCTTATCTCTGATTGATTCATGGAAGTGCAAGCTGAAATATATTCTGAATATTCGGATTATTACTTGCAAGTTATATTCTAACACGCTGTCTTTGGTTTAACAACTTGCAAGTGTTTCTTGTAGTGATGTTAACCCCATAAAAAGGACTCGCGGGTGCACATCTGCTATAAATAATCAGGTACTTCTTTCTCATTATCAAAGTCAAAATGCTCAGTGAAACTATCCAGTGGATGGACTGGTTATTTAACACTGAACCATCAGAACTCTATTCTCTTCTTTTCTCCTCTTCCATCCACTAAAACATCTGCATTGCATGTTCTTACTTCTCTAAGTGCTTAAACATAAATGAGAAAACCCAATTCTCTATGGGCATGAATAATCTTTTGATTCAAACATAAAAATCAAAATGTGGTCCCAGTTCTAGGGGGTATGGCGTGGTTTCTTTGATGGCATGTGTGTGTGTTGTTTGTCTATTACCGGGTGGATTACACAGTGGCGGTACCGGGAGCCAGGGGTCATCAGAAAAGGGAGATGCTGACGTCACTCAAAACGAGCCTTGCTTAGCATTGACTGAATCCTCCACAAATTATTTGATGGCAATTAGCCTTGCTTGGCACGTGATTGGCATTGGCTGAATCATACAGTGGCGAGCTTGTATCCCGGACAACCTATACATCTTGATTTTTTTAAAAGCTAACTCACTTCAAAAGGAGGCCTGAATTACCTTAGATTCAGCATTGGTCACACAGACTAGATTTTTTTATGTTGAGAAAGTATGACAATTAAAAACCTACCCGAGAATCATGCTTCTTTGTGTAGGAACGAAGTATGTCTACCACAGGGGGTGAATGGGAGTTTTAAATTTTCTTTGGAAAACTTAAATCTCTCAAAATCCAGCAACAGAATGAATGAAAAACAAACTACATCAAACTAAAACAGAGTACCGAAGTGAAACTAGGCAATCATTGAGACAAATCAAATGAAAGAAAATGCATCGAAGGTAAACATGGGTGACAGAGATAACCAAGGAGGCTCGATGGCGACAAGGTATTTGTTCGACCAGTCCGTCCTTCTGCACAAGGACTGCGTCTGGTTGGAGGGGCTGTGACTTAACACAAAAGATAAACTATCTTCACCTTGTTCTCCTCGACAATCGATTCATCAACCAACGTCGATTACTCGTGGTAGATACTTGAAGGCGGTCTCTGAACCTTTACAGACTTCTTCTTCAAGAACCACAATCACTCTTGGTCTCTAAAGAAATTGATACCTAACTGTTTGGAGAGTTTGCAGCTCTCAAGAGTAATAGGCGGAGTGTACTAAACTTAGATTCCAGTGATGTTGAACCACTATCTAATTCTTTGACTCTAGGGTTTTTCTCTTAGTGGATTTTAAACTAAATCGCTTGGAGAGCGGGTTGCTCAACAATCTTCTCAGAATAAAACGAAGCAGCCACCGGACAAAACTGGCGCGAGTTGGCTACTTATAGCCGTAGCCTTCCCAGATGTGAAATGACCATTTTGGACATGAGGTCCACCCAATGGCCAACCGAAACGTTTGCAACGGTCGGATTTTGGAGAACGGTAACATTACTTAAGGAACAAGTAATGCTAACTCCTCGATCCGAGACAAATCTCTCGCAGTGAAGAAGATCACAGTCTCTTGCTAGCAAGTATTTGCTCGGGGCACAAAGAGATTTCTCTCACATCTTTCATAGGATATGGGTTTAGCATTAGAGAATCAAAGCTTCGAATGCTACACCCCTCTTAATAGTACGGTGGTCCTATGACCCAAAGAAAGAAGAAGAATAACGAAACAAATGCTACGTGTTCGCTTTGTCTTCATTCTTCCTCAAACGCAGTCATTTTCTTCGAACAGACACCGAACCAATTCCTTGTACTTCAGCAATTTTTAGGGGTCACTCTTGTTAGCTTCATCTTTGATGATAACCTTCGCTGCCACGCAGAGAGATTATCTTCATTGTTTGCATCAAACTCCTCGATTCTTCAAGGACCTGTTACTCTGTGTGCACTAGCAAACACATAAGTCCCATACTGTTTATGTCAACAAACTCCAAAACATAAGTAGCCTATTATTGCACCAACGATCTCCCCCTTTTTGGACGGTTGTTGACAAAACAGATAATCATCAAAGTGAAGATAGATAGTGAAATGTAAATCAAACAAGAGTGAACTTGCGTTACTTGACTTGATGTTGAAATATACTCCCCCTAGATGTATGCAGGGTAAATGATGTACAATGAAATTCCTTGCAATTGATTTAAATAAGTGGAGGATTTTTCAATCATTCGAGGTAATGATTCACACTAATGATGTGTAATCCATCGAGTGTATACTGCAATCATCCATGGCTTCTGACAATGAATCTACCTGCAAAACAATTGCTTTGAGAGAAAGTAGTGCAGCAGGCGGGGTTATAAATATTACAGCGCATATCAGAAGTTTTACATTAGAGCACATAAAGTGGCATAGATAGTCTTTAAGGCATAGAGCTCAAAAGTCGCATAAACCAGAGCAAACAAACATGGAGATCAAATTCAACAAAGGAAATCTATCGAAACTCTCGATGTAATTCTCCCCCTTTTTGTCAACTAGTGTCGAACAGGTGATGAATGACATGAGTGAAAATGAGGTGAACTTGATTCACTCTGAGGCATCACCCGAAGAACTGCCCGAAGAAGTTTTTGATTCGGAGGTGGCTGGAAAATCTTCTTCGTTGACAGCAGCAGATGATGAAGGTATATTGGGATCAGCCTGTTGATTCTTGCGAGACAGATCATTTCCTTCAACAGGCTTCTCACTGGGTGAGGTTGCTTCTGATTCGTCTAGCAATTTTCGTAACTGAATCTGAAGTAAATCAGTTGTTGGCTCACGAGCTGGCAGCGGCGGGGTAATACGATCTTGAAAATCTTCAGCTGAAAACCCTTGATCAATATACTCATAAATCTCTTTGAGATTGAGAGTTGCTCAATTGCTTCTCGGAGAAGAATTTCCGAAGCAATTTTCATAGGCGCTTCTTGTTTTCAGCCATGATCATGTGCACAACTTTTGTTCGATTGTTGATTGCATTAAGTTTAGCAACCAAGTGTTCTTTCTCTTGGCGATCCTCAGCCATATGCTTCAGCAGCAACTATTGGGTGCGCAAGCTCACTTCAAGATGTGAAGGAGGTTGTGCATTCGGTAGTTTATCACGCTGAGGTAACCATGGCACATTGAAAGTGTTATGATAATCAGGAGGGCTTGACACTAGTGATTTCCCCGAAGAAATATCTTCCATTACTTTCAGAGTATCACGTACAGGAGGAATGAAGTTTTTGTGACTGACTTTGGCTAAATATTTGGTTTTCATAGCATAGTCAACCACCCTTTGAATCCAAGGCCCAAAGAATTTGATAGTTTTCGGATGCTGAGCCGAATCCATCAGGAAGCGTAGAAACAAGTCTTCGACATCCAAGATGAATCCTTGGGAGATGGCATAGATGGTGTTCCAAAGAACATCAGATATAGCGTTGTCAGTGTTCATTCCAGCCAAAGGACAGATGGTATAAGTGAGCATATGATACAGAGTTTGATTATAGAAGGTCAAATGCTCGGGCAAAGGTGAACCAGTGTAATCACGAATTTTATCTTGGTCCATTGTGCACCGAAAATCTTCATCAGAAATTGCATCAATGTTATGAACACGAATTTTCGTCTTGCCATGTTCAAACAAAGGGAAATGAAAATGAGACACAAAGCCCATAACAGAGCACTTTATTCTTTTCCCTTCAGTCATCCATTCCGTGATCCACTTTGTGCTATCAAGTGCTTCACCAGAGATGTACAAAGTGGCATATAATTGAAGGATTATCTCTCTGTTCCATGGATGTTGATATGCAAAGACATGTGTGAGGCCAAAATCTTCGATGTCTTGCAAAACATGATTAAAGCAGCCTATGTTCTTCATCGCAGCGATATCCAGGAATTCATGAGGAAAAATTTCAGGCTGTCATAAAGGATCCGAGAATAATAAAAAGCATGTTCTTGAGTCCAGAACCGAGGTGATTCAAAAGTTCGAGGCTTGTTGTATGGTCTCTCTTGAAATAACTAAGGATGTGTGTTCCGATTGAAAAGTGGCCCTTTGACGCCAACACCGATAGAGCATAATGGCAGTTGCTCATGAGGATATGGATATTTGAGCCCATCTTCAATGGAAATCACTTCATTGCAATAAATAACTGAATCTGAATGATGAGCAGAAACTGACTTTACTGCAGAGGGACCAACATCTAAAGTTTTCTTCATGGTGTTGAGTGAAATTCTAAGTGGAGAGGGAGTAGTCACTTTATCAGGAACTGAAGCTTTATTAGGCACTGAGGACTGAGGAGGATGTTCTTTGGCAGTTGGTTGAGGTTCTTCAGGAGGAACAGATTCATTAGTCTCAACACGAACTGGAGAGGCTTGGTGCTCAGACTGATGGATTTCACCTTCTTCTAATACATTTTGCTGAGAAGGATTTGCTTCATGAACAGGAGAAGCCACAGGCACTGGTTCAGTTGGCCTTGGCGATGTAGGAGCATCGATTACTGTTCATGAGCAGGAGAGGGAATAGCAGGATCCGATGAGTTTTTATTCTGAGTCACAACATTTGGAGACTTTTCCTTCGTAGGAGGAGGAGGAGCATTCCTTGCTGCAATTTTCTTCTTCTTCTTCTTTTGCTTCGATGGATCAACGTGCCCTTCAACAAGATCATTGTAGCTAGTAACTTGGGCTTGATGATTGAGACAAATTTTGCAAACGATTTGATCCAAATTAGAATGAAATCCCAATCTTCTCTATCGAAGCATATTCAAAGCCTTATTTACATCCATATAGGACTCTTCAAGTTGCTTGATGACAAACTTGGATTTCGTATCTTTCATGCTATTTTAAAGCTCCTTGAGCTGGGCAGTCAGGTCATTGATCTCAACAGAGTCATTTCTCATGTCCTGGACCAGAGCAGAAGCTTGAGCAATTACTTCAGAGGGAATGGGCAAAGATGTCACTTCTCCATCAAACAGGTTTTCAACAAATCTGTCAAGCTGCTCCATGATGAATACATGATTGTAAGAATGTGGTGCAGCAGAGTCATCACGAGGCTGTGCAACATGAGCAGTTTTGCTCAGACAGAGGCATAGAAGCTAATGGTTGAGTCATTTTTGGAGCAAATTTAGCAGCCTTTTCCTTCACAACATTAGCTCTTGAGGCATTCTGCTCGTCAAAAGGAGCTTTGATTTGCTTCACCTTGGGCTTTAGAATCTTCTCTCTTGGATTGGTTGTGCTAATTGGAGCTTCAACAACCAAATCTTGCAAATCAATAGCCTCAGGATGAGGAGTTGTGTTTACTTCATCAAACATTGTAACAGTGGTAGGAGGAGTCTTTCTCTTTAATGGGTTCTTCTTCGGAGGTGCTATTGGGACAACACTTGCTCGCAGATCAGACAGAATAGTGGATGTGGTGATGTTCACTTGTTTGGAAAGAGTTGCTTCAACTTCTTCCCTTGTGAGTGGAGGATCATCATGATCGTAGGAACCACATTCATCATTTCTAGCAATTGGTTGGCTGACCTTCTCTTCGATGCGCTCTTTTTCTTCAGAGCAGCAGATCTGGGATCATGTTTATTCTTGGAACGGCGTTCTGCTTTTCCATCTGCCTTTTTCTTCTCGATGTGTGATTTAAGGAGACGATGCTTTTCTTCTTCTCTTCCCCGATCCTTTTCAGCCTTCTTGGCTCTCTTTTCTGCATTTTCAGGTGCTTGGCCAATTCATCTGGATATGACGCGGGAGTCTTGAGAGGCGATTCATGTGCATCTGGTGGAGGTGGTGCTCTTTCCTGGGGATCACTTGCACGGACAAGACCAATCTCACGACAGTCACCCATGGAGGATGAAAAACAAAGTTCTTGGCCAACCAAGGATGAATAATTTTGTAGTTAAACCATTTGCACACCCAGTGGTGTTGAATCCTTTGCAGACGCTTTCTTCTCTATGATGAATCTTCTCCTGGTGCAATTTTGTAATCATGATGAGAGATGCACTGCGCTGAATTTGTGAAGGGTTATCTGCCACCTTTCTTTTTCTTCGGAGCATCTGCTTCTTGCTCATTTTCATTTGGTTCGGATCTCTTTCTTTTGCTTGTGGATGGGCCTACCGTTGGGCCCTTTGCATTTGGAGCTTTAGACTCATCAGCTGTTCCCATGAATACCTCTTCTTCATCGGCCATACTGTGTGGTCTAGCAGAATCTTCAACAGAATGCATACACCTATGAATCAGAATAGGTACGAGGGAAAATGGGGACAGGGTTAGAAATGCTCACATCGAATATTTTTCCAAACGAAATCATTTTGAAGAATAACTAGATGCAGACTTTGGGAAATGTTTCGAATGAAGGAAACATATAGAACGAGCTAGTAGATCCGAAGAAAATACTAGACAGTGCAGTAGGCATTTCATTTGAACGAAACATGACACAAACCCTAGATCTGAAGAGATTCAGATGTGAGGAACAACTACAAATTGCATCCACGCTAGTAGGGGTAAAAACTAGATCTAGGATATGTAGTAATCGGAGGGAAATAACTGCAGATGAACTCGAAACGAGAAGGATGGAGGCCTGAGTTTGAACCACACGTACCATAACTCGGTGACGTGTAGCAGCTACGGTGGCGTGGGGAAGAAGATGTCCCGCAGCGGCGTGGAGGACTCCGGTGACCTCTTTCCGGCAATTAAGCGGCGAAGGGGTCGTCGGCGTCGAGCTTAAGGTGGAGCACTACGACAAGGGTTTCAGTGGAGAACAAGATGCGAGGAGAAAGTGAACTGGAGGAAAGGAGAGCAGTGCGGTATTTATATGCAAATGGAAACAACTGCACACAGTGGGTATGATCAAACTGTCTCCAAAAGGAGATGATTGTGATTCAACGGGCACGATGGAGTGGTAGTTGATGTGTTTCACGTGGCAACCATCATAAAAGATCGTGGTCCTGACTTGGGCGGGAAACCCCAAATTTTGGACAGCTTTTGCCAAAACAGAATAATGTTTGGACCGAATCTTAATCGTGGTCAAGGACACCAGATAAAGTTTCATTCCATATAGAATTTGAGCATTTGTAACGGATCAACAAAGACTGATAGATAGAACAGGGGAAAACATGGTCCTAGGCATTTCACTCAGACATATAAACACAAACATTCGAGCAAATAGCTATGAGGGAAATGCATTCGGACGAACACAGAATCTATCGATCAAAAAGAGAACCAAAGAAAGAAAAATGTGGTGGTGTAACCTGCCGTATAAGAACTGTTTTCGCGTCGCACAATTATCATGGCACCCGGTTTTGTGCCGATGATATTGTGCTTCTTGGGATTTGGTTTGTCAACCAGTTCTCAGACATCATTTAATTTCAATTGCACCAACTCCTCTTGCATGGCATTCATCCAATCTGGATCATTCATGGCTTCTTCATACTTGGTAGGTTCTGCCAATGAAACAAAGGAGAAACTCCACAGTAGTTAGCTAAATGAGTGCATCAACGAGTTGTGGGTCGATAACCTGGATTCTCAATCTTGTTGAGAATTAATGAAGGATCAACTCGATTTGCCACTCGAGGATGAGCATTTTCTCCGTGATGAATGATACGTCCATTTTGGATCATGTTTTCCTACTGCTATCTATAATATTTTTATGCATAATAATGCTTTTTGGAGTAATTCTAATGCCTTTTCTCTCATAATATGCAAGGTTCACACAAAGAGGGAGAATACCAACAGCTGGAATTCTGGACCTGGAAAAGCTACGTCAGGCCACCTATTCTACACATCTCCAAATGAGCTGAAACTTCATGGGGAAATTTTATGGAATAAATAAGAATTTTTGGAGCAACTAAGTACCAGAGGGGCCCACCAGGTGGGCACAATCCACCTGGGTGCGCCAGGGAGCCCAGGCGCGCCCTGGTGGGTTGTGCCCTCCTCAGCCCACCTCCGATGCCCCTCTTTTGGTATATAAACCATTTTTGACCTAGAAAAAAATAAGGAGAAGACTTTCGGGATGAAGCGTCGCCGTCTCAAGGCGGAACTTGGGCAGGAGCACTTTTTCCCTCCGGGGGAGCGATTCCGCCGGGGGAACTTCCCTCCCGGAGGGGGAAATCATCATCATCATCATCATCGCCAACAACTCTCCCATCTCGGGGAGGGCAATCTCCATCAACATCTTCAACAGCACCATCTCCTCACAAACCCTAGTTCATCTCTTGTGTTCAATCTTTGTATCAGAACTATTAATTGGTGCTTGTGGGTGACTAGTAGTGTTGATTACATCTTCTAGTTGATTACTATATGGTTTATTTGGTGGAAGATTATATGTTCAGATCCATTATGCTATTTAATACCCCTCTGATCATGAGCATGATTATCATTTGTGAGTAGCTACTTTTGTTCTTGAGGTCACGGGAGAAATCTTGTCGCCAGTAATCATGTGAACTTGATATGTATGTTCGATATTTTGATGGTATGTATGTTGTGATTCCCTTAGTGGTGTCATGTGAACGGCGACTACATGACACTTCACCATACTTGGGCCTAAGGGAATTGTCATGCCCAATATGCGATGCTATCCTAAAGAGGCTCAAAGGTCCCACCAAGGATAGAACCGCATATTGATATGCTTTTGCAAGGTGGACATCATTACATTAACATTACATAATAGATGGGGATACATACAAAAGGCATACAATGCCACACGAATACAACATCATCTTACATAAGAGCACCACCCGACTATGGATGAAACACAAATAGAAACTCAAACGACATCCATCCTGCTAGCCCAGGCTGCCGACCTGGAACCTATCCCCTGATCGAAGAAGAAGCAGAAGAAGAACTCCAAAACAAGCAAACATCGCTCTCGCGTCAAGATCATCGCATAACCTGTACCTGCAACTGTTGTTGTAGTAATCTGTGAGCCACGAGGACTCAGCAATCCCATTACCATGGGTATCAAGACTAGCAAAGCTTAATGGGTAAGGAAGGGGTAAAGTGGTGAGGTTGCAGCAGCGACTAAGCATGATATGGTGGCTAACATACGCAAATAAGAGAGGGAAGAGAGCAAACGGAACGGTCGTGAAGCTAGCAATGATCAAGAGGTGATCCTGAACTCCTACTTACATCAAACATAACCCAAAACCATGTTCACTTCCCGGACTCTGCCGAAAAGAGACCATCACGGCTACACACACGGTTGATGCGTTTTAATTCGTATCTGGTGTCAAGTTATCTACAACCGGACATTAAAAATTCCCATCTTCCACATAACCGCGGGCACGGCTCTCGAAAGTTTATACCATGCAGGGGTGTCCCAACTTAGCCCATGATAAGCTCTCGCGATCAACGAAGGATATTCCTTCTCCCAGGAAGACCCGATCAGTCTCGGAATCCCGGTTTACAAGACATTTCGACAATGGTAAAACAAGACCAGCAAAGCCGCCCGATGCGCCGACAATCCTGATAGGAGCTGCACATATCTCGTTCTCAGGGCAACACCGGATAAGTCAAGCTACGAGTAAAACCAGACCTCGAGTTTCCCCGAGGGGGCCCCGCAGGCTGATCGGTTCGGACCAGCACTTAGAGAAGCACTGGCCCAGGGGGGCTAAAATAAAGATGACCCTTGGGTTAATTACTCCCAAGGGAAAGGTATAGGTGGTAGGCAAATGGTAAAACCAATGTTGGGCCTTGCTGGAGGAGTTTTATTCAAGGCGAACTGTCAAGGGGGTCCCATAAATCACCCAACCGCGTAAGGAACGCAAAATCCGGGAACATAATACCGATATGACCGAAACTAGGGCGACAAGAGTGGAACAAAACACCAGGCATAAGGCCGAGCCTTCCACCCTTTACCAAATATATAGATGCATTAATAATATAAGAGATATTGTGATATCCCAACATAATCCTGTCCACCATGGAGCAATCTTCAACTTCACCTGCAACTAGCAACGCTATAAGAGCTGAGCAAAGCGGTAACATAGCCAAGCAATGGTTTGCTAGGAAGGGTGAAAAGGTTAGAGGCTGACATGACAACTTGGGAGGCATGGTAAACAAGTGATAGGTAGCGCAGCATAGCAATAGAATGAAGCAACTAGCAAGCAAAGATAGAAGTGATATCGAGGGTAATGGTCATCTTGCCTGAGATCCCGCAAGGAAGAAGAACGAGTCCATGAAGAAGACAAACGGACGTAGTCAAACGAATCCTCACAAATGCAACGTTACCGGAACTATCAAGTAGAAGCGCAACCGGAAAGAAGCAAACAACATAGTAAACAACCATCACATAAACATGGCACGATGCACAACGAAGTATGATGCATGTCCGGTTTAAAGAGGCATGGCATGGCAAAGTGCAACAAACAATACTACAAATTAAGTGGAGCTCAATATGCAATGAGTTGCATATTGACGGAACACCACATCAATTATTTAGTTCTCTCTTGTTTAAGCTACCCAACAATATTAAATGTGGTTAAACATGGCAGGAGGTGAAACATAAGTAATCTACCTATCTAGGCAAGTTTAAATGAGGCCCGAACAACAAACAACATTTCCGAAAAATCCCCACATGTCGTTTAGCAATTTAAAGCAACAACAAATTTTAAGCATTTAAATGTTGTTATCATGATGCGGATGACATATGCAAGTTTATGCATTTTATTATGAAAATGTCAACATGAGCATGTTATGAAGCATTTGGTCACCATGGCGGAACAAAACGGGTGCCACGACAACGAATCCAAAAATGATGCCACGGCAACATATCGGTTCCGGTAGCTCACGGAGATACCGGTGCAAAAGGAAGTGAGCGTGAGCGTGTCATGCAAGGATGGTGGGGTGCTCTCGGATTCCGGGTTCCCACGGGACGGCGGCATGGCAAAGAGCGACAATTCAGGTGCGGTGCAAACATACGGTTCATCTCAGACAACAAACATTCGTCCACGGGTCATCGTGTCGGCGATTATACCTTTGAAGCGTGCCTTTTCGGAGCGGGTCGAGTTTGACGAAGGAAGTAGTGGTACATGGGCCGTAGTGGAAGTAGTCGTTCTTGCGGCGGTAGTGGAAGTAGTGGTTCACAGACGTCGTGGAAGTAGTCGTTCATGGCGACGGTAGAGGAAGTAGACGTTCACGGGTCGTCGTGGGAAGTAGTCGTACATGGCGACGGTAGTTGTACACGTTTGGAGAGGAACTTGTCGCATCCAAGTCCTTCGGGATTCCTTGTTGTACTTCGTTTCGGTGTGGTACTTGGCGATTCCAGGATGTAGAGGTACACTTGTCGTAGACGTCCAATGCATCCGTAGAGGTACTTGGCGCTCGGTGCGGTACTTGGCGATCCAAAAGAAATGCTCATGTTCAAGGAGGTCTCGGTCTTGGCGATCTCATAGCTGGCAGAGGCATGATGCAGGGTCGACGGGAACAGGAGGTGCATGAAGGCCTCGGTGTGCAGGGGGTCGCTGCGCCTTGGTGCAGGTTGCAGCCCACGGCAAAGCAGAGAGGAGGCGCAAAGGGCGTAGTCAACGCGACTGGGACGAGCAGCGAGGTAGGAGAAGCGGGGGTTGGACGCCGGCTATAGGGAAGCTCGGGGCAGGGGAAGCAGCCACCATGGGGACGGGGAGGAGCTCAGCTCCCCTCGGGCGTTGCGGGCTGCTGGTGGAGGAGACGCGCAAGCAAGGTGGCCCCTGGTCACCGTAGAGGAAGCAGAGGACGGCGCGGGTCCAGCAACGACAGAGAATGACATGATGCGGCGAGGCTACGCTGGCACTTGGCGAAGGCGTGGCCACGGATGACGGCGAGGGAGGGCCACCGGAGTTGGCCGGCGAGGGGGTTGCGCGGGATCAGGAGGAACGGGTCGAGGGGGGCTCGCGACGGAGGAGAAGGACGAGGGGATCGGGTCGAAGCAGCAGGAGGGAGAGATGGCAGCGCTGCGAGAAGGAAGATTGGGATCGACGAGAGGAGGGGATCGAACTAGGGGTGGCGGCACGAGGGAGGAGATGAGGGAGAGAGATGCGTGGGGGCTGGGAGCCTGGGATCGGGTCGGGGCTAGGGTTAACAATGGTTTAGGTGGGCTAAGATGGCCTGCTGGGTTGCTGGGCTCTCTTCTCTCTCTCACACACATTCTTTAGCAGAAAAGAAATAGAGATAAGAAAAAGAAAGAGAGGGTTAGGGAAAGGATTTGCGCATGGGGATAATTTTTCCCAGACTCATAAAAATGAGCTTGATCCAAGAAAAATAGAAAGTGGGCGTGGGCGAGAAGTTGAATTCCACCTCATTTGAATTTAATTCAAATGAGTGTGAGAAAGAAGTGGGTATTCGGTATGTCCAAAAATGTTGAGAAATTTGGTGGAGCTCGGGAAAATGATGAAAGAATTTATGGGCAGAGTTAGAGACCAAGAATTGAGATAACAAAGGCATTGGGATAATTTGCAAGTGTGTTATGGTGATTCCAAAATAAAGAAATATTTAATATAGCTCCCTAATATTGGGATGATATGTTATAAAGAGAAGTCACCCTTCCCTCGATTTAAATAGATCAACCATCTATGCAATTTATTAGTTGAGTTGACATGCAAAGGTTAATGACATGATGGCATGATGACATGATGCAATGCAAAAATAAAAGAGCAAGCACAAAAGAAACACACGGTGATCACGAAAATATGGAAGTCTTCTGAAGCGTCAGTCTCGAGGCGTTACAGGAATGCATTGTGGAGTAGTTATTAGATGATGGGTTGCGAGAGTGACAGAAGCTTAAACCCTAGTTTATGCGCTACTTCGTAAGGGACTGATTTGGATCCAAAAGTTTAATGCTATGGTTAGATTTATTCTTAATACTTTTCTCGTAGTTGCGGATGCTTGCGAGGGGGTTAATCATAAGTGGGAGGTTTGTTCAAGTAAGAACAACACCGAAGCACTGGTCCACCCACATATCAATTTATCAAAGTAGCGAACACAAATCAAACCAACATGATGGAAGTGACTAGATGAAATTCCCTTGTACCCTCAAGAATGCTTTGCTTATCATAAGTGGCCGTTTTGGCCCGTCCTTTGCCTCAAAAGGATTGGGCTACCTTGTTGCACTTTTTTTACTATTACTGTTACTTGTTCGTTACAAATTATCTTGCTATCAAACTGTTCTTTACTTATAATTTCAGTGCTGGCAGAGAATACCTTGCTAAAAACTACTTGTCATTTCCTTCTACTCCTTGTTGGGTTTGACACTCTTACTTATCGAAAGGACTACGACTGATCCCATATACTTGTGGGTCATCAAGGCTATTTTCTGGCACTGTTGCCGGGGAGTGAAGCGCTCTTGGTAAGGAAAAATTATTACTACGTGCTGAAATTTATTGTCACTTTTTACTACGGAGAATAATCCTTTGAGGGGTTTGTTCGGGGTATCTTTACCTCGACCGGAACCACAATTAGTTACCCCTCAACCTACTACACCTACTGAAAATATTGGTTAGGAAATTCCTTCGGGTATGATAGAACAACTGTTAGCTAATCCTTATGCAGGAGACGGAACCGAACATCCTGATATGCACCTGATATATGTAGATGAAATTTGGGGATTATTTAAGCTTGTAGGTTTACCCGAAGATGAAGCTAAGAAGAAGGTTTTCCCTTTATCTTTGAAGGGAAAATCATTGGCATGGTATAGGCTATGCGATGATATTGGATCTTGGAATTGGAATCGATTGAAATTGGAATTTCACCCCAAAAAATTATCCTATGCATCTAGTTCATCGAGATCGGAATTATATATATAATTTTTGGCCTCGTGAAGGAGAAAGTATCGCTCTAGCTTGGGGGAGGCTTAAGTCAATGTTATATTCATGCCCCAATCATGAGCTCTCAAGAGAAATTATTATTCAGAATTTTTATGCCCGGCTTTCTCGTGATGATCAATCCATGCTTGATACTTCTTGTATTGATTCCTTTATGAAGAAGACTATAGAATTCAGGTGGGATATTTTAGAAAGAATTAGACGCAACTCTGAAGATTGGGAACTCGATGAAGGTAAGGAGTCGGGTATTAAGCTCAAATATGATTGTGTTAAATCTTTTAGGAATACCGGTGTTTTTCAAAAGTTTAGCACTAAATGTGGACTTGAGAGATAGTAGCCTCCTTTTGTGAATCATTTGCTACTCATGTTGATCTCCCTAAGGAGAAGTGGTTTAAATATCACCCACCTATGAAAGAAGAAATTAAAGAACCGGTAATAGCTAAATATGAAACTATTATCTATAATGTTGATCAGTTGTACCTACTGCTTATATTGAAAAACCACCTTTCCCTGATAGGATTATGGAACATGCTAGAGTTTCAAGTATGGTCAATAAAAGCTATATTAAAGCACCCAAACCTGCTGAACAAATCAAGGTAGAACCTAGTGTTTCTATGGTTAAAGATCTCCTGGTAGAAAATATAGATGGGCTTGTTATTTACTTCTGTGATGAAGCCGCTAGAATTGCCAAACCTGATGAAAAAGATAAACATAGACCCGTTGTTGGCATGCGTGTTGTCTTGGTCAAAATAGGAGATCACTGTTATCATGGCTTATGTGACTTAGGTGCTAGCATGAGTGATATTCCTTTACCTTATATCAAGAAATTATGAATGATATATCACTTGATAAAATAGAGGACATATATATTACTATTAAACTTGCTAATAGAGACACCATCACACCACTTGGGATTGTTAGAGATGTTGAAGTCTTGTGTGGGAAAATAAAATATCCTATTGATTTCTTGTTCTTGTTTCCCCACAAGATGACTTTTGTCCTATTATCTTTGGTAGACCTTTCTTGAACAC
Organism: Triticum aestivum; assembly: GCF_018294505.1. NCBI lineage: Eukaryota > Viridiplantae > Streptophyta > Magnoliopsida > Poales > Poaceae > Triticum > Triticum aestivum. The sequence goes on from NC_057795.1 coordinate 219,708,635, forward strand.
CGTTAATGCTAAAATAGATTGTAAGAAACAAACTGTCGGTGTAAGTTTTAGTGATGAGTCTCATGAGTTTAATTTTTCCAAGTTTAGTAGAAAGCATCATAAGAAAGAGTTGCCTAGTAAGGATGAAATAATTGGTCTTCCTTCTATTGTCGTGCCTCCTACTGATCCACTAGAACAATATTTGCTAGACCATGAAAATGACATGCATCTGCATGAAAGAAATGAAGTAGATAAAGTTTTCTTCGAACAACGACCTCTGCTTAAACACAATTTTCCTATTGAAACTCTAGGAGGTCCTCCTCCACCTAAAGGTGATCCTGTGTTTGAATTAAAACAATTGCCAGACACTTTACAATATGCTTATCTGTTGGGGAACATCGCAATTTCCAAATTTTCCTATGATCACGCAAGATCTATCTAGGTGATGCATAGCAACGAGAGGGGAGAGTGTGTCCACGTACCCTCTTAGACCGAAAGTGGAAGCGTTATGACAACACGGTTGATGTAGTCGTACGTCTTCATGATCCGACCGATCCTAGCACCAAAGGCACGGCACCTCCGCGATCTGCACATGTTTAGCTCGGTGACGTCCCACGAACTCTAGATCCAGCTGAGCTCGGGGGAGAGTTTTGCCAGCACCACGGCCTGGTGACGGTGATGATGAAGTTACCGGCGCAGGGCTTCGCCTAAGCACTACGACGATATGACCAAGGTGGAAATCTGTGGAGGGGGGCACCGCACAAGGCTAAACAATCAACTTGTGTGTTCTAGGGTGCCCCCTGCCCCCGTATATAAAGGAGCAAGGGAGGGGGCCGGCGGCCTCATAGGGTGCGCCCCAAGGGGGGAATCCTACTCTAACTAGGAGTAGGTTCCCCCTTTTCCTAGTCCAACTAGGAGGGGAAGGAAAGAGGAGGAGGGGAGAAGGAAAGAGGGGGCCAGCCCCCCAAGCCCTGAACCAATTCGGTTTGGGCCTAGGGGGGTGCCCCACAGCTCCCTTGCTACCCTCTATTTCCACTAAGGCCCATGAAGGCCCATTGACCCCCCAGGGGGTTCCGGTAACCCTCCGGTACTCCGGTTTTATCTAAAACTTCTCTGGAACAGTTCCGGTGTCCGAACATAGCCGTCCAATATATCAATCTTTATGTCTCCACCATTTCGACACTCCTTGTCATGTCCGTGATCACATTTGGGACTCCGAACAATCTTCGGTACATCATATCACATAAACTCATAATACCAATCGTCATTAAACGTTAAGCGTGCGGACCCTACGGGTTCGAGAACTATGTAGACGTGACTGAGGCACGTCTTCGGTCAATAACCAATAGCGGAACTTGGATGATCATATTAGTTCCAACATATTCTACAAAGATCTTTATCGGTCAAACCGCATAACAACATACGTTGTTCCCTTTGTCATCGATATGTTACTTGCCCGAGATTCGATCGTTGGTATCATCATACCTAGTTCAATATCGTTACCGGAAAGTCTCTTTACTTGTTCCGTAATACTTCATCTCGCAACTAACTCATTAGTTACAATGATTGCAAGGCTTATAGTGATGAGTATTACCGAGAGGGCCCAGCGATACCTCTCCGAAACACGGAGTGACAAATCCTAATCTCGATCTATGCCAACCCAACAAACACCTTCGGAGACACATGTAGAGAACCGTTATAATCACCCATGTACGTTGTGATGTTTGGTAGCACACAAAGTGTTCCTCCGGTATTCGGCAGTTGCATAATCTCTAATGATGTGATCCCGTTGATCAAATGACAACACATGTCTATGGTTAGGAAACATAACCATCTTTGATTAACGAGCTAGTCAAGTAGAGGCATACTAGGGACTATATGTTTTGTCTATGTATTCACACATGTACTAAGTTTCCGGTTAATACATTTCTAGCATAAATAATAAACATTTATCATGAATTAAGGAAATAAATAATAACTTTATTATTTCCTCTAGGGCATATTTCCTTCAGTCTCCCACTTGCACAATTTAATAATCTAGTTCACATCACCATGTGATTTAACACTAATAGTTCACATTTGTATGTGATTAACACCCATAGTTCACATCGCCATGTGACCAACACCCATAGGGTTTACTAGAGTCAATAACATAGTTCACATTGCAATGTGATTAGCACCCAAAGAGTACTAAGGTGTGATCATATTTTGCTCGTGAGAGAAGTTTAGTCAACGGGTCTGTCACAATCAGAGCCGTGTGTATTTTGCAAATATTCTATGTCTACAATGCTCTGCACGGAGCTACTCTAGCTAATTGCTCCCACTTTTAATATGTATCCAGATTGAGACTTAGAGTCATCTGGATTGATGTAAAAGCTTGCATCGACGTAACTCTTTACGACGAACTCTTTATCACCTCAATAACCGAGAAATATTTCCTTACTCCTCACTAAGGATAATTTTGACCGCTCTCTAGTGATCTACTCTTAGATCACTATTGTACCCCCTTGCCAAACTCATTGCAAGGTCCACAATAGGTCTGGTACATAGCACAACATACTTTATAGAACCTATGACTGTGGCATAGGGAATGACTTCCATTCTCTTTCTATCTTTTGCCGTGGTCGGGATTTGAGTCTTACTCAACTTTACACCTTGTAATATAGGCAATAACTTCTTCTTTGACTGATCCATTTTGAACTCTTTCAAAACTTTATCAAGGTAAACACTCATTGAAAAAACCTATCAAGCGTCTTGATCTATCTTTATAGATCTTGATGCCCAATATGTAAGCAACTTCACCGAGGTCTTTCATTGAAAATCTCTTATTCAAGTATCCCTTTATGCTATCCAGAAATTCTATATCATTTCCAATCAACAATATGTCATCCACATATAATATTAGAAATGCTACAGAGCTCCCACTCACTTTCTTGTAAATACATGCTTCTCCAAAAGTCTGTATAAAACCATATGCTTTGATCACACTAACAAAGCGTTTATTCCAACTCTGAGAGGCTTGCACCAGTCCATAAATGGAACGCTGGAGCTTGCACACTTTGTTAGCACCCTTTGGATTGACAAAACCTTCTGGTTGCATCATATACAACTCTTCTTCCAGAAATCCATTCGGGAATGCAGTTTTGACATCCATCTGCCAAATTTCATAATCATAAAATGCAGCAATTGCTAACATGATTCAGACAGACTTAAACATCGCTACGGGTGAGAAAATCTCATCGTAGTCAACTCCTTGAACTTGTCGAAAACTTTTTTTGCGACAAGTCGAGCTTTGTAGATAGTAACACTACTATCAGTGTCCGTCTTCCTCTTGAAGATCCATTTATTTATATGGCTTGCTGATCATCGGGCAAGTCCACCAAAGTCCACACTTTGTTCTCATACATGGATCCCATCTCAGATTTCATGACCTCAAGCCATTTCACGGAATCTGGGATCATCATCGCTTCCTCATAGTTCGTAGGATCATCATGGTCTAGTAACATGACTTCTAGAACAGGATTACCGTACCACCCAGGTGTGAACCGTACTCTGGAAAACCTACGAGGTTCGGTAGTAACTTGATCTGAAGTTTTATGATCATCATCATTGGCTTCCTCACTAATTGGTGTAGGAATCACTGGAACTGATTTCTGTGATGAACTACTTTCCAATTCAGGAGAAGGTACAATTACCTCATCAAGTTCTACTTTCCTCCCACTCACTTCTTTCGAGAGAAACTCCTTCTGTAGAAAGGATCCATTCTTAGCAACGATCTTGCCTTCGGATTTGTGATAGAAGGTGTACCCAACAGTTTCCTTTGGGTATCCTATGAGGACGCATTTCTATGATTTGGGTTCGAGCTTATCAGGTTGAAGTTTTTTCACATAAGCATCGCAGCCCCAAACTTTAAGAAACGACAACTTTGGTTTCTTGCCAAACCACAGTTCATAAGGCGTTGTCTCAACGGATTTTGATGGTGCCCTATTTAAAGTGAATGCAGCTGTCTCTAATGCATAACCCCAAAACGATAGTGGTAACCTGGTAAGAGGCATCATAGATTGCACCATATCCAATAAAGTGCGGTTACGATGTTCGGACACACCATTACGCTGTGGTGTTCTATGTGGCGTGAGCTGTGAAACTATTTCACATTGTTTGAAATGAAGGCCAAACTTGTAACTAAAATATTCTCCTCTACGATCAGATCGTAGAAACTTTATTTTCTTGTTACGATGATTCTCCACTTCACTCTGAACTTTTCAAATGTTTTAGACTTGAAGTAGATATACCCATATCTGCTCAAATCATCTATGAAGGTCAGAAAATAACGATACCCACCACGAGCATCAATACTCATTGGACCGCATACATTGGTATGTATTATTTCCAATAAGTCACTAGCTCGTTCCATTGTTCCGGAGAACGGAGTTTTAGTCATCTTGCCCATAAGGCACGGTTCGCAAGCATCAAATGATTCATAATCAAGTGATTCCAAAAGCCCATCATCATGGAGTTTCTTCATGCGCTTTACACCAATATGACCTAAACGACAGTGCCACAAATATGTTGCACTATCATTATAAACTTTGCATTTTTTGGCATCAATATTATGAATATGTGTATCACTATGATCAAGATTCAATAAACCATCAATATTGGGTGTATGACCATAGAAGGTTTTATTCATGTAAACAGAATAACAATTATTCTCTGTCTTAGATGAATAATCGTATCGCAATAAACATGATCTAATCATATTTATGCTCATCGCAAACACCAAATAACATTTATTTAGGTTCAACACTAATCTTGAAAGTATAGGGAGTGTGCGATGATGATTATATCAATCTTGGAACCACTTCCAACACACATCGTCACTTCACCCTCAACTAGTCTTCGTTTGTTCTGTAACTCCTATTTCGAGTTACTAATCTTAGCAACCGAACAAGTATTACCCAGGGGTACTATAAACACTAGTAAGGTACACATGAATAACCTGTATATCAAATATACCCTTGTTCACTTTGCCATCCTTCTTATCCACCAAATATTCAGGGCATTTCCGCTTCTAGTGACCATTTCCTTTGCAGTAGAAGCACTTAGTTTCAGGCTTTGGTCCAGCTTTGGGCTTCTTCATGGGAGTGAACACTTGCTTGCCATTCTACTTGAAGTTCCCTTTCTTTCCCTTTGCCTTTTACTTGAAACTAGTGGTCTTTTCAGTCATCAACACTTGATGTTCTTTCTTGATTTCTACCTTCGTCGATTTCAGCATCACGAAGAGCTCGGGAATCTTTTTCGTCATCCCTTGCATACTATAGTTCATCACGAAGTTCCAGTAACTTGGTGATGGTGACTAGAGAACTCTGTCAATCACTATCTTATCTGGAAGATTAACTCCCACTTGATTCAAGTGATTGTAGTACCCAGAGAATCTGAGCACATGCTCACTGCTTGAGCTATTCTCCTCCATCTTTTAGCTATAGAACTTGTTGGAGACTTCACATCTCTCAACTCGGATATTTGCTTGAAATATTAACTTCAACTCCCGGAACATTTCATATGGTCCATGACGTTCAAAATGTCTTTGAAGTCCCAATTCTAAGCCGTAAAGCATGGTGCACTAAACTATCAAGTAGTCATCATATTAAGCTAGCCAAACGTTCATGACGTCTACATCTGCTCATGCAATAGTTTTGTCACCTAGCGGTGCATCAAGGACATAATTCTTTTGTGCAACAATGAGGATAAACCTCCGATCACAGACTCAGTCTGCATTATTGCTACTACCATCTTTCAACTTAGTTTTCTCTAGGAACATATAAAAAAACATAGGGAAGCTATAACGCGAGCTATTGATCTACAACATAATTTGCAAAATACTATGAGGACTAAGTTCATGACAAATTGAAGTTCAATTAATCATATTACTTAAGAACTCCCACTTAGATAGACATCCCTCTAATCATCTAAGTGATCACGTGATCCAAATCAACTAAACCATGTACGATCATCACGTGAGATGGAGTAGTTTTCAATGGTGAACATCACTATGTTGATCATATCTACTATATGATTCACGCTCGACCTTTCGGTCTCTAGTGTTCCAAGGCCATATCTGCATATGCTAGGCTTGTCAAGTTTAACCCGAGTATTCTGCGTGTGCAAAACTGGCTTGCACCTGTTGTATGTGAACGTAGAGCTTATCACACCCAATCATCACGTGGTGTCTCAGCACGAAGAACTGTAGCAACGGTGCATACTCAGGGAGAACATTTATACCTTGAAATTTAGTAAGGGATCATCTTATAATGCTACCGCCGTACTAAGAAAAATAAGTGCATAAAGGATAAACATCACATGCAATCAAAATATGTGGCATGATATGGCCATCATCATCTTGTGCTCATGATCTCCATCACCGAAGCATCATCATGATCTCAATCGTCACCGGCGCGACACCTTGATCTCCATCATAGCATCGTTGTCGTCTCGCCAACTATTGTTACTACGACTATTGCTACTGCTTAGTGATAAAGTAAAACAATTACATGGCGATTGCATTGCATACAATAAAGCGACAACCATATGGCTCCTGTACAAACATGATCATCTCATACAACAAATTATATCACATCATGCCTTGACCATATCGCATCACAGCAAGCCCTGCAAAAACAAGTTAGACATCCTCTACTTTGTTGTTGCAAGTTTTACGTGGCTGCTACAGGCTTGTAGCAAGAACCGTTCTTACCTACGCATCAAAAACCACGACGATTTTTCGTCAAGTGTGATGTTTTAACCCTCAACAAGGACCGGGCGTAGCCACACTTGATTCAACTAAAGTTGGAGAAACAGACACTCACCAGCCACCTATGTGCAAAGCACATCGGTAGAACCAGTCTCGCGTAAGCGTATGCGTAATGTCAGTCTGAGCCGCTTCATCCAACAATACCGCCGAATCAAAGTATGTTATGCTGGTAAGCAGTATGACTATTATCGCCCACAACTCTTTGTGTTCTACTCATGCATATAACATCTACGCATAGACCTTGCTCGGGTGCCACTGTTGGGGAACGTGGTAATTTCAAAATTTTCCTACGATCACACAAGATCTATCTAGGTGATGCATAGCAATGAGAGGGGAGAGTGTGTCCACGTACCCTCGTAGACCGAAAGCGGAAGCGTTATGACAACGCGGTTGATGTAGTCGTACGTCTTCACGATCCGACCGACCCTAGCACCGAAGGTACGGCACCTCCGTGATCTGCACATGTTCAGCTCGGTGACGTCCCATGAACTCTAGATCTAGCTGAGGTCGAGGGAGAGTTTTGCCAGCACCACGGCGTGGTGACGGTGATGATGAAGTTACCGGCGCAGGGCTTCGCCTAAGCACTACGATGATATGACCGAGGTGGAAATCTATGGAGGGGGGCACCGCACATGGCTAAACAATCAACTTGTGTGTTCTAGGGTGCCCCCCCCCCCCCGCCCCTGTATATAAAGGAGAAAGGGGAGGGGGTCGGCGGCCCTCATAGGGTGGCGCCCCAAGGGGGGAATCCTACTCCTAACTATGGAGTAGGTTCCGCCCTTTCCTAGTCCAACTAGGAGGGGAAGGAAATGAGGAGGGAGGGGAGAAGGAAAGAGGGGGCCCGACCCCGCCAAGCCCTAAAACCAATCAGTTTTGGGCCTGGGGGGGCAACCCCACAGCTCCCTTGCTGCCGCGTGTGTTTCCACTAGGCCCATGAAGGCCCATTGACCCCCCGGGGGGGTTCCGGTAACCCTCCGGTACTATGCCGATTTTAATCCGGAAACTTTCTTCGGAACACTTCTGGTGGTCCAAACATAGCCGTCCATATATCAACTCTTTATGTATCGACCATTTCCGAGACCCTTCGTCATGCCCGTGATCACCTTTCCGGGGCTCCGAATGATCTTCGGTACATCATATCACATAAACTCATAATACCAATCGTCATCAAACGTTAAGCGTGCGGACCCTATGAGTTCGAGAACTATGTAGACATGATCGAGACACGTCTCTAGTCAATAACCAATAGCGGAACCTAGATGCTCATATTGGTCCCTACATATTCTATGAAGATCCTTATCGGTCAAACCGCATAACAACATACGTTGTTCCCTTTGTCATCGGTATGTTACTTGCCCGAGATTCGATCGTCGGTATCATCATACCTAGTTCAATCTCGTTACTGGTAAGTCTCTTTACTCGTTCCGTAGTACTTCATCCCACAACTAACTCATTAGTTACAATGCTTGCAAGGCTTATAGTGATGAGTATTACCGAGAGGGCCCGGAGATACCTCTCCGAAACACGGAGTGACAAATCCTAATCTCGATCTATGCCAACCCAACAAACACCTTTGGAGACACCTGTAGAGCACCTTTATAATCACCTATTTACGTTGTGACATTTGGTAGGACACAACAAAGTGTTCCTCCGGTATTCGAGAGTTGCATAATCTCATAGTCTGAGGAACATGTATAAGTCATGAAAAAAGCAGCAACAATGAAACTAACACGACCATAATGCTAAGCTAACGGATGGGTCAGGTCCATCACATCATTCTTCTATTGATGTGATCCCTTTGATCAAATGACAACACATGTCTATGGTTAGGAAACATAACCATCTTTGATTAACGAGCTAGTCAAGTAGAGGCATACTAGGGATTATATGTTTTGTCTATGTATTCACACATGTACTAAGTTTCCGGTTCATACATTTCTAGCACGAATAATAAACATTTAACATGAAATAAGGAAATAAATAATAACTTCATTATTGCCTCTGGGGCATATTTCCTTCATTATCTTTATGAGAAAAAGATATATCCTGTTATTATTAGTGCTATCCTTTCAGAACATGAAGAAGAAAGATTATTGAATGTTCTGAAGAAGAACCGAGCTGCCATTCGATATACGCTTGATGATTTAAAGGGCATTAGTCCCACTCCCTGTCAGCACAAAATTAATATGGAACCTGATGCTAAACCCGTTGTTGATCACCAACGATGTTTAAATCCTAAAATGAAAGAAGTGGTAAGAACAGAAATACTGAAGCTTCTGGAAGCAGGTATAATCTATCCTATAGCTGATAGTAGATGGGCAAGTCCCGTTCATTGTGCCCCTAAAAAGGGAGGTATTACTTTTGTTCCTTATGATAAGAATGAACTTATTCCACAAAGAATTGTCATTGGTTATAGAATGGTAATCGATTTTAGAAAATTAAATAAAGCTACTAGAAAAGATCATTACCCTCTACCTTTTATTGATCAAATGCTAGAAAGATTGTCAAAGCAAACACATTTTTGTTTCCTTGATGGATATTCTGGTTTTTCTCAAATACCTATCTCACAACCTGATCAAGAGAAAACCACCTTTGCTTGTCCTTTTGGAACTTATGCTTATAGACGAATGCCTTTTGGTTATGCAATGCAACTGCTACCTTTCAAAGATGTATGACTGCTTTTTTTCTGATTTTTTGTGAAAAGATTGTTGAGGTTTTCATGGATGATTTTTCCGTTTACGGAACTTCTTTTGATGATGCCAACCTTGATCGAGTTTTGTAGAGATGTGAGCAAACTAATTTGTCTTGAGTTGGGAGAAGTGCACTTTATGGTTAATGAAGGTATTGCCTTGGGACATAAAATTTCTGAACAGGTATTGAGGTGGATAAAGCTAAAGTTGACACAATTGAGAAATGCCATGTCTAAAGATATCAAGGTATTCGTAGTTTCCTCGTCAATGCTGTTTCTATAGGAGGTTTATTAAAGACTTCTCTAAAATTTCTAGGCCTCTTACAAATCTTTTACAAAGGACGTTCCATTTGTTTTTTGATGATGATTGTGTAGAAGCTTTGAAACACTTAAGAAAGCTTAATCCTGCACCTGTTGTTCAACACCTGATTGGAACTTGCCTTTTGAAATTATGTGTGATGCTAGTGATTATGCTGTTGGTGCTGTTCTAGGACAAAGAGTTGATAAGAAACTAAATGTTATTCATTATGCTAGTAAAACTCTAGACAGTGCCCAACACAATTATGCTACTACTGAAAAAGAATTTTTAGCAGTGGTGTTTGCTTGTGATAAATTTAGATCTTACATTGTTGATTCTAATGTTACTTTCACACAAATCATGCTGCTATAAAATATCTTATGGAAAAGAAAGATGCTAAACCTAGACTCATTAGGTGGGTTCTCATGCTACAAGAATTTGATTTACATATTACTCATCGAAAGGGAGCTGAGAACCCCGTGGCTGATAACTTGTCTAGGCTAGAAAATATTCTTGATGACCCACAACCTATTAATGATAGTTTTCCCAATGAACAATTAGCTGCAATAAATGTTTCTCATAACACTCCTTGGTATGCTGACTATGCTAATTATATTGTTTCTAAATATATACCACCTAGCTTCACATACCAACAAAAGAAAAAAAATCTTCTATGATTTAAGACATTACTTTTGGGATGACCCATATCTTTATAAAGAAGGAGTAGATGGTATTATTAGACGGTGTGTACCTGAGCATGAGCAGGGACAAATCCTACAAAAATGTCACTCTGAAGCTTATGGAGGGCATCATGCGGGAGACAGAACTGCTCACAAGGTATTGCAATCTGGTTTTTATTGGCGGATCTGTGGGACCTCCCAGCTCGGCATGGGGACGATGGTGGCCGCGAGGTCGTCGGTAACAGCGGCGACAGAGGCGTTCGGGAGTGGGGCAGAACTGGAGGGGAACGCTTGGGAGAGGGAGAAGTGGATGAGAGCGGAAGTGAGGCCAGGGGGAACCGAGGTGCTAGGGGCGGTGAGGGAGTCCTGGATTAGGGGGTGTCCGGATTGCCGGACTACCATCATCAGCCGAACTATCATCGGCCGGACTATCATCATCGACCGGACTCCAAGACTATGAAGATAGAAGATTGAAGACTTCGCCCCGTGTCCGGATGGGACTTTCCTTGGCGTGGAAGGCAAGCTTGGCGATACGGATATGTAGATCTCCTACTATTGTAACCGACTCTATGTAACCCTAGCCCTCTCCGGTGTCTATATAAACTGGATGGCTCTAGTCCGTAGGACAACAACAACCATTACAATCATACCATAGGCTAGCTTCTAGGGTTTAGCCTCCTTGATCTCGTGGTAGATCCACTCTTGTAAACATCCACAATATCAATATCAATCAAGCAGGACGTAGGGTTTTACCTCCATCAAGAGGGCCCGAACCTGGGTAAAACATCGTGTCCCTTGTCTCCTGTTACCATCCGCCTAGACGCACAGTTCGGGACCCCCTACCCGAGATCCGCCGGTTTTGACACCGACATTGGTGCTTTCATTGAGAGTTCCTCTGTGTCGTCACCGATAGGCTTGATGGCCTCTTCAATCGACAACGACGCAGTCCTGGGTGAGACTTTTCTCCCCGGACAGATCTTCGTATTCGGCGGCTTCGCACTGCGGGCCAACTCACTTGGCCATCTGGAGCAGATCGAAAGCTACGCCCCTGGCCGTCAGGTCAGGTTTGGAAGCCTAAACTTCACGGCCGATATCCGCGGGGACTTGATCTTCGATGGATCTGAGCCACAGCCGAGCGTGCCGCGCTGTCACGATGGGCACGACCTAACTCTGCCGCCGGACAGCACCTTGGAGGCCGCACACGAATCCGCTCCGACCCATAGTCCGGAGCCGATCGCTCAGATCGAGGACGGATGGCTGGACACCGCCTCGGGAGCTGCAACTTCTACGGCGATGGAGCCGAACACTTACCTTGTCCCGCATAAAGCCCATGACTCCGAGGTGCCGGACCCCCTGCCGGACTCCGAACCTCCTGCGCCCCTGCCAGTCGAATCCGATTGGGCGCCGATCATGGAATTCACCGCTGCGGACACCTTTCAGCACTCACCCTTCGGCGATATCTTAAATTCGCTGAAGCATCTCTCACTATCCGGAGAGCCCTGGCCGAACTACGGCCAGGATGGTCGGGACGCGGACAATGAAGAAATTCAGAGCCCACCCACCACCCACTTCGTAGCCACCGTCGACGATCTAACCGACGTGCTAAACTACGACTCCGAAGACATCAACGGTATGGACGACGATGCCGGAGACGATCAAGAACCAGCGCCTACAGGGCACTGGAAGGCCACCTCGTCACATGACATACATATGGTGGACACCCCAAAGGGAAGCGATACCGAGGAACAACGGGACGCGGCAGAGGATAATCCCGCCGATAAACAACCAAAACGGCGACGTAGACGCCGCCCTAAGTCCCGCCTCGATCAAAGCAGCATTCCTAACGACCCAGCGATAGAGCAGGGCAAACCAGCGGACGACGAACATACAACCAAGCAACCATCCGAACAGGACGAACCGGATAATCAACCCCTTCACGGAGCAATCAACAGTCCGGACACACCACCGGAGCATAAGAACCTTCACAAAAGACTCGTCGCCACTGCAAGAAGTTTGAAGAAGGAAAAAAGGAAGCTCAAAACAGCGGAAGACATACTCAGAATGAAGTGGAGCAAAATACTCAAGACCGCAGACAAATATGGCAATGGCCATCAAACAAAGAGCTACCCGAAGCGCAAGCTGCTGCCAGAATTTGACGAGGAAGCCATAGAGCCCTCACAGTCAAAAAATAAAGAGGCCGCCTGGCCGGATAGACGGCCAGATGACAGGCCAAAAGCGACAAGCGGCACCGCACACAAGCCGACTTATGATCCTGGGAAAACGGACGGCCCAACTAGGTCCATCTACGGGCCAAAAAGAGGGCCCCAGGAAGTAACACAACACGACAAGTGTTCGAAGACAGCGGCACACCCAAATACAGGGGCGCCGCACACCCGCTATGTTTTACCGATGAGGTGCTGGATCATGAATTTCCAGCAGGGTTCAAACCCATAAACATAGAGGCATACGACGGCACAACAGACCCCGGAGTCTGGATAGAAGATTACATACTACACATACACATGGCCAGAGGAGATGATCTCCACGCCATAAAATACCTACCCCTCAAGCTCAAAGGGCCAGCTCGGCATTGGCTCAAAAGCCTCCCAGAAAACACTGTTGGAAGTTGGGAAGAGCTTGAGGACGCGTTTAGAGCAAATTTTCAAGGGACTTATGTCCGCCCTCCGGATGCAGACGATCTGAGTCATATAACCCAACAGCCCGGAGAGTCAGCGCGCAAATTCTGGAACAGGTTCCTTACCAAAAAGAACCAAATAGTCGACTGTCCGGACGCGGAAGCCTTAGCAGCTTTTAAACACAACGTCCGAGACGAATGGCTCGCCAGACACCTCGGCCAAGAGAAGCCAAGAACAATGGCCGCGCTAACAAGCCTCATGACGCGCTTTTGCGCAGGAGAAGACAGCTGGCTAGCAAGATGCAGCACCAGCGACCCGAGTACATCCGAGATCAGAGATGGAAACGGAAAATCACGGCGCAGGAAAGATCAGCGCCGGAATAAAGAAAAAAGCCCAAAGGGCACGGCGGTCAACGCCGGATTCAAAAGCTCGCGGCCAAACAATAAAACACTGCCTCTTAAGGACAACAGCGACGAGCTATCAAATTTAAACAAAATCTTAGATCGGATATGTCAAATCCACAGTACCTCCGGAAGGCCTGCAAACCATACCAACCGAAATTGTTGGGTTTTTAAACAGTCCGGCAGACTCAACGCCGGACACAAGGGGCTCGATGCGCCAAGCGAGGACGATGACGAACCCCACCAGCAGAGCACCGGAAGTCAAAAGACTTTCCCACAAGAAGTCAAAACAGTAAACTCACTTCATGTGATAGTACGGAAAACCAACACGGCACTCGCTAAGACAAGTGTCGCACGGTCCACCCCAGCGGAACACCGAGATTGGATGTCAAAACCAATCACTTTCGACCATCTGGATTAGTCCAGAAGTATCCGGAACGCAGGATAGACTGCCCTGATACTGGATCCCATAATAGACGGACTGCAATTCACGCAGGTTTTGATGGACGGCGGCAGTGACTTAAACCTGCTATATCCGGACACAATCCGCAAGTTGGGATAGACCCTACTACAATTCGGCATAGCCGCACTTCCTTCAAAGGAGTGGCGCCAGGCCCTTACGCCAGGTGCACAGTTTCATTATTACTAGAAGTTGTGTTCGGGTCACCTGACAACTTCCGACGAGAAAAGCTAACCTTTCATGTCGCCCCATTTAAAAGTAGCTATCAAGCATCACTGGGACGGGAAGCTTTCGTCCGCTTCAATGCAATACCACATTACGCGTCTCTTACGCTTAAAATGCCCGGTCCACGTGGCATCATTTCATTAAAAGGTCGCCTGAGACCCCGGACACGGCTGGACGAGTCCGGAATGAATAAGCTAGGGGCTACCTAGCCGCACACCCCTTCACAAGGGTTTGTACATATAAGCCATAATGAGCTAGCATAGGCTCAGCTTTATTAATCTATATTTCAATTTTTTATGCACTTTCTCGCACGATTTCTTTTCCAAACTAAGTTCCTCTCTTTTTTACAGATGAACAGCATGCACACTCGTCCAGGATACGGCACAACGGAGACACAGGCGCAGACGTGCAGTAGGGACCCGTTGCAAGGACTCTTTTCAGACTAAGACCCTACGTAAACCTTTCTTACTGTCTCTTGTTGCTATAATCCCCTGGTTTCTCATTATAACCAGAGTGGAGACTGGCGTTTTGGCATCGGCCGCGCCAGAAGAACTTGCCCGTACCTGGACACAAGGGGCTTAGGGCATTGTTTTGCCCGCTATTGTAAAGACCGAACACCTTCGGGAGTGTTCGGCGTCTCGAGTTAGGCCTTATATGCATCAGCTCCGAATCATGTCTTTGGTCAAATGTTGGGTTTGCCCGGCTCCTGTGTTTTGCTGCCTTACGTTCCGTATCATCGGCTAACGCGGCACCAGGAGAACTACTGCGATTGTGCCCCAGTTCGGCTGGGCGAGCACCTCAGTAGAGAAAGCCGAAAACTGACTGTCATGATACAGCGAGAGACTGGTCAACCACTCGATCGACCATGGGAATGTTTAGAATTCCTCCGCTTTGACGAAGGGCCGTTTCCCGGTCAGGCACATACGCGCCCCAAATTCGGAGAGCGCGGTGCCCCCAGGGGCTATGTCGTAGCCCCACCCTCGAACTCCATGGCTAAGTGAAAGTGATAAAGCATTATAGTCCGGTTGCCTCGTTTGCTACGCTACCACCTCCTTTACAGGACCGAGACGTCGGATTAAGTGTGAAAACGCGCTATTTTTTGCGAACACCCCCGCACCTTGTGCGTGGGGGCTGAAGCCGACGACTGCCATCTTTCAGGTTATACACACGTATACATGAACGGCCGCATAGGAGATATTCTATTACTTGAACGCACAAGTATAAAAGGCGCTTACATCATAAATATTGTTTTACATCATAAAAACGTTCATTCGAACGTAACATTTTTTGAGCACTGCGACTCTATTACACGAGCACCACGCAGCACTTCGCCAAAATAGTGCTCGGCGGGTAACCGGTTATCATCCGAACCCGGGGTCGCAACAGCGGTGGCATCCATCTCTGTCCAATGTGTCTTCACACGAGCGAGTGCCATCCGCGCACCCTCTATGCAGGCCGACCGCTTCATCGCCTTGATATGCGGCACCGCCCCAAGAAATTGCTGCAATAAGCCAAAGTAACTCTTCGGCTCGGGCCTATCCGGCCGGACATGGGTCACTATATCCTTCATAGCAAGCCCGGACAACCTATTTAGCTCAGCCCACTCGGCCAAACGGTCGGTCAGCGGAAGTGAACGCTCCGGACTATGGAATTGAGACCAAAACAGCTCTTCCGTCTTGTGATCCTTCTGGCTTCGAAAATGCACAACGGCATCCGCCGCACTCGCTGCTAAGTCCATATAAGGGTCCTCTGGACCCCACAGTTGGCCCAGCTGAGCATACTTTGGATCCGTAAACCTTCGGCGCAGCAGAAAAGGCTTGCCAGCTACAATATCTCCGGCCTGGCGCAGCTCTTCCTTTATAGCCCGCATTGCAGAGCGGGCATCCTTGGCTTCGGCGGTGGCCTTCTCCAGGTCTTCTTGCCCCGCTAGGCGCTCCTTCCCAAGAGCCTCATTGCGGTCGGTAGCATCTTTTAACTTCACGGCCATTTCGGCCATCTCTTCCCTGCTCCGGCAGTGTGCGGCCCTTTCTGCCGCTAACTCCTCGGCCGCCCTCGAGGCCGCCGCATTACTCCTTCTGGCCTGCTCCTTGGCTTGAGCAAGTTCGGCCCGAAGGCTCTCCACAGCAGCGGCACTATCTGCATTTCACGCACATGTTGTAAGGAGCTGGCTTCGGCCCCCTTACCAAGTGACCGCACAGAAACACTTACCTTGCGACTCATCAAGTCGCCTGTTGACCAGCGTGATGTCCGCATCCGCAACAGCGAGTTGCCGCTTTAGTTCAGCAACTCCATCAGTCCGGCTGGCCCCCGGACGACCCGCCACCTGCATCGGCACGGCGGAAATTTAAACCTGCGATTTTGATCCTCGGCACGCTGTCGATTTCGACAACCTACCGAGTCTCAGGGGCTACTATCTATACAGGGCGCATTCTATATGCTAAACTGTTAAAAGGTGTGTCATTTTTACGCACCTCAAACCCCGCCAGCAAACTCCTGACGGCATTATGCAACCCGCCTTCGGCGGACGAAATCCTTTCAATCACCATGCTCATCAATGCGTGGTGATCTTCTGAGATAGACGCCTTCTCAAGCAGATCCTTCAGCCGTACACCAGTTGGCGCCGAACTATCCGGCTTTGCCAAACCAGGGGGCTCCCTCCGTGACGACACTTCAGGCTCGTCCGCCCTATCCGACGGCGCCCCGGACGGAGGCGTCTCGCTCTCCATCATCTCCGGACGAAGGTCCCCCGAAGACGAGCTCATTTGCGAAGGACGGAGATCCGAACTACAAGGTAAAAACTTTAGTTATCCTCAGAAGCACAAATAGGGATGTCCCTTATTATAAAACTCCTTTCTTTCTACTTACGGCTCGTTGGAGGGCTGACTCTTTAAGGGAGATTGTGCGGCCGGGGCCTCCCCGGACGCAGGACCCTCTGGCGAAGATTTCTTCCCCCGTTTAGGGGCTTTTGCCCCCGGGTCCTCGGAGGCAGTCCTCTTCTCCCCTTGGAGGGAGGGATTCTCGATCCCCCCTCTTTCAAGAGCCTCCTTAGGCGAGGCAGTAGCTTTCCTGCTTTCCCCTTCGCCTTCCTCTGGAGGCGCAACCTCAAGCATCCGAACCAGCACGGAATCCGGCGCGGTCTCGGGGAGGGGGGCCGGACACCATATCAATTTTGCTTCCGCTATCCACTCCTGTTTAGAAGGAAGTTGGTCATAAGGCGAATTATCGAAAGGCAAACAAATGGTATGTCCGGACTTGGAACTACTTACTTGAGTATCCGGGCGATTGCAGCTTAGGCCAGCATCCTCGGTCAATTCCGGACGCGCCTCTTGCGATCCGAAGAATAATTTGTACATCTCCAGGGGTGTCATACCCATGAAGTGTTGAAGAATCCGTGGGCCCTCCGGATTGAACTCCCACAGCCGGAGAGGGCGGCGTTTGTAGGGCGGGATACGCCTAATCAGCATAACCTGCATTACCACCACCATATCGACCTCCCTCGTTTGGAGATCTCGAATCCGGCCCTGCAGTAGGGGCACGTCCTTTGACGGCCCCCAGTTGAGCCCTTGGTTGACCCACGACATCAACCGTCGTGGAGGTCCCGGGCGGAATAAGGGCGGCGGCTTTTGTCTGCGGCCCCTCGGAACGGTGATATAGAACCACTCTTGCTGCCACGGGCCGAGCTCCTCTTGGAAGGAGCCAGCGGGCCACGGGGCATCGGCCCTCCTACTTATGGCCGCCCCGCCGCACTCCGCTTGACGCCCCCCGATCATCTTCGGCGCCACATTGAAGGTCTTCAGCCACAGGCCGAAGTGAGGGGTGACGCGGAGGAAGGCTTCGCAGACAACAATAAATGCGGAAATATGGAGGATGGACTCCGGAGCCAAATCGTGGAATTCCAACCCATAGTAAAACATGAGCCCTCTCACAAAAGGATCCATCGGGAAGCCTAAACCCCGACGGAGGTGGGATACAAAACGACATACTCGCCGGGCTCGGGGGTGGGGATGGCCTGCCCTTCGGCAGGCAACCTGTGCGAAATCTCATAAGCCAGGTACTTGGCCTCCCGCAGCTTTAGCACGTCCTCCTCCGTGACGGAGGAGGGCATCCACCGGCCCTGGAGGTCGGAACCGGACATCGTTGAAGGTCCGGAGCGCTCGAATCTGGAGCTCTAGGTGCTGGAACTTGGAGCAGGGAGAGGATTCGATGGAGGATTGAAGAAAAGAAACGAGCCTTGGTCCCGTTATAAAGAGGGAGAATACCAAGAGCCGTCTCCGTGACCGTTTGGGACTCGCCTTCGATAGAGGGGGCGTGGCGACGGGCGCGGTTGGGTTACCCACGTCCGTATTGATGAGAATCCTGGATTAAGGGGGAACACGATCTCTGCTTCGACAAGACGTGCCAAGGAAACCGCTTCGCTAAATGCGCTGAGGTGGTAGAGTAAAAAACGATTCAAGTAATGGCTTGGTAGTGGCGTGATGTCATGCCACAAAAAACGTCAGCAGATTGAACTTGTGTATATATTATTCTCTCTACGGTGAAATGTGGAATTTATTTTGCAGAGCCGGACACTATCCTGGTGTTCACAATCTTCTATCATTCGGAGGAGGAACCCGCCTTGCAATGCCAAGCAATATACGCGCCAGACTAATCGTCATTGAAGCCTGGTTCAGGGGCTACTGAGGGAGTCCTGGATTAGGGGGTGTCTGGATAGCCGGACTACCATCATCAGCCGGACTATCATCATCGACCGGACTCCAAGACTATGAAGATACAAGATTGAAGACTTCGCCCCGTGTCCGGATGGGACTTTCCTTGGCGTGGAAGGCAAGCTTGGCGATACGGATATGTAGATCTCCTACTATTGTAACCGACTCTATGTAACCCTAGCCCTCTCCGGTGTCTATATAAACCGGATGGCTCTAGTCCGTAGAACAACAACCATTACAATCATACCATAGGCTAGCTTCTAGGGTTTAGCCTCCTTGATCTCGTGGTAGATCCACTCTTGTAAACATCCACAATATCAATATCAATCAAGCAGGACGTAGGGTTTTACCTCCATCAAGAGGGCCCGAACCTGGGTAAAACATCGTGTCCCTCGTCTCCTGTTACCATCCGCCTAGACGCATAGTTCGGGACCCCCTACCCGAGATCCGCCGGTTTTGACACCGACAGTCGGCCTTATCCTCTCGTCCGTGGCGTACGGGGCGTGACGCCGAGTCCGGCGGGGACGAGCGGGAGCCCCCTCCCGGTCGGTCGAACAGGGGAGGAGAGGGAGACGACTCGGGAAGGCGTTGGGCCGGTCGGTCCTGTTGGGCTGCCTCGGTCTTTTGGGCCAATGGGCCCAAGGGTTTATTTTCCTTTTCGCCTTTTCTCCTTTTAGTTTTCTGTTTTCATTTCATTCATTAAAAAAATAGTTTCATAAATTATAAAACTTGCTCCTAAAAATATCACAATAAAATAGGTCTCTGCCACAAAAGTTTGAACCTCATTTGAAATTTTGATTCGAAATTAAAAGTGATGGAGGGTGATGTTGGGTCAGCCAAAAATAGCTAGAGGAATTTTTGGAGTCTCAATTAAAGTTGTATTCAACATGACAATGATCAGGGGAATTTATCTAATATTGTGAACATTTATTTTTACCGCTCGAAGAAATAATTTATTGGACTTTATTTTAAATTTGAAAATGGCTATGATTTTTGGACAGGTGGCAAGCTGCTTAGTAATCACGATGACATGGCCACCATTAGGGGCAGATTACTGTAGCGTAATTCTCGGGGTGTTACAACTCGCATATTAGCTACACCCAATGCTCAAATACGATCATAGTGCCCTTTAGTTGGTGCTTTATAAGAGAAGATGGAGACTCAAGTAAAAATAAAAATTGCATAAAGTAAAAGAAAGGCTCTTCGCGGAGGGAACTAGGGATTTGTAGAGGCGCCAGAGCTCAAAGCGAAAAAGATAGATAAAAACATTTTGGGAGGCATGCTTTTCCTATCAATGAAAACGATCGAGTAGTTCCCAATACTTTCCATGCTAGATATATCATAGGCGGCTCCCAAACAGAAATTAAAGTTTATTCCTTTTTCCACCATACTTTCACTTTCCATGGCTAACCGTATCCACGGGCGCCTTCCATACCAATACTTTCCAAGGAATTTATTATTTGACAACATAAAGTAAATTTCTTTTTCATTTCGGGACTGGGAATCCCTAAGACCTTTGCCGTACTCTCGTGCAATCACAAGTGAATAAACACTCATCGTGGGAATAATACATCTAGCATGGAAATATATTAGCCACCCCCTACCGTTTCATGAGCGGTACAAGCACATAAAAGAGAAGTTTATTTTGAAAATTAGAGATGGAAATTTGCTTAGAACTGCACGGAAATACCGCATATAGGTAGGTATGGTGGACTCATATGGCAAAAGTGGTTTAAAGGATTTTGGATGCACAAGTAGTGATCATACTTAGTGCAAAATGAAGTCTAGCAAAAGATTGAGAAGTGACCAACCAAGAAACGAAAAATCTCATAAGCGAGCATTGAACATAATTAACACCGAATAATGCACCACAAGTAGGATGTAATTTCATTGCATAACTATTGACTTTCGTGCTTTCATAGGGAATCACCAACCTTAACACCAATATTCTTACTAAAGCATAATTACTCATCAACATGACTCACATATTACATCATCATATCTCAAAACTATTACAAAAAATCAAGTTTATTTTGTCCAATAATCTTCATGAAAGTTTTTATTATATCCTCCTTGGATATCTATCACTTTGGAACTAGTTTCATATGTTGCTTTTTTAATAAGCTCAAACAAATACAAGTGAAGATCATGAGCATAATATTTCTTTCTCTCAAATAAATCTAATTGAAGCAAGAGAGAATTTCTTAAAAAATTTACTAACTCCCAGTGAAGCATGAAAGCATTTCTTCAAAAATAACAAAGCACACCATTCTCAAAAAGATATAAGTGAAGCACTAGAGCAATTCCATAGCTCATAAAGATTTAAGTGAAGCATAGAGAGCAATCTAACAAGTCATAGCATAATTTTGGCTCTCTCAAATAGGTGTGTCCAGCAAGGATTCAAGACTTAAAATAAAAAGCAAAACAAGCAAAGACTCATATCATACAAGACGCTCCAAGCAAAACTCATAATATGTGACGAATAAAAATATAGCTCCCAGTAAAGTACCGATGGTCGTTAGAAGAAAGAGGGGATGCCACTCGGGCATCCCCAAGCTTAGTTGCTTGCTTCTCTTTGGATAATAGCTTGGGATGCCGTGGGCATCCCCAATCTTAGGCTCTTCTTACTCCTTATTCCTTCATCCATTGTAATATCACCCAAAACTTGAAAACTTCAATCACACAAAACTCAACAAAACCTTCGTGAGATCCGTTAGTATAAGAAAGTAAATCACCACTATAAGTAATGTTGCAAACCAACTCATATTTTATTTTTGCATTATATATACTGTATTCCAACTTTTCTATGGTGAAAACTCTTCAAAGAAAACAATAAAATCATCAAAACAAGCACACAACACAAAGAAAACAGAATCTGTCAAAAATAGAACAGTCTATAGCAATCTGGATAGTTTAATACTTCTATCTCTACTATCTAAAAGAAACATAAGGTTCCCTCTCCCCTCTTACGTCGATTCTTTCGTCCAACTTTCCGTCAACAAGTGATCCCTCGCCTTCGTCCGCCTCTAATAAAAGGAAACACAATCAAGCATTCTCTACTATCTAAAGGAAATGTAAGGTTCCCTCTCCCCTCCTACGTCAATTCTTTCGTCCAACCTTCCATCAACAAGTGATTCCTTGCCTTCGACCGCCCCTAATAAAAGGAAACACAATCAAGCATTGAGAAAAAAAATCAGGCGCTAGAATCAGGTGGGAGAAATTATAGGATGTAAAAATAGGACGCAATCCTAGGCTTTCTCTCCTCGCGTTTCGCTTCATACAAATCGGAGAGTCCCTCGGCGCCCCACCTCGCCTTCGTCCAACTTCGTCTACAACCTACGCACGTCCTACGACGCCCTATCTCTGCCCCTTTCCTCGTGCACTGATAGATAAGAGTTGATTCAATTACCATAATTTGGGAACCAATCACCGTAATCGCATTTATTTATTTCCTGTCTCACCATTTCTCTATTCTTTAGCAGCGGCACGGCGGTGGCTACAGGCGGGAGGAGCCTAGTGGCCGAATGGGTGAATGGTACGACAGGATGAGACTGAGAGTCACCTCTCTCTCTTTCGTCCTCTCTCTATAACGACGGGAGGAATCAGTTTGGGCCGATGATGGCGTCGGCGACGTGCTTGATGTCCCCCAGGATCTTGAGGTCTTCTAGATCAGCGTCAACACTAGCATGCAATCACCGCGCTGCCCGCGTCGTATCTAATGCCCTCGGCCATGGCTACTCCAGTCTCCACATGACGCCTGCTTCGCTTGTCGCATACATGCTGGGTCGACGGTGGCCGCAGCGTCAGTGTGCGCCCATAAGATGGAATACCTCACAGCAACTCGCGTGATAGTTCATCAATGACGGTGACGAACTGGATGATGACCTCCGCCAGGCTGATCATTGGAGCTCACGACACGTCACGTCCGGCGAGAAAGCTGGCAACAAGGCCCGTGACTGCCCCTCTGTTGACAGAAAGGCCTTCATCGTCGAGGTCGCCCCCGAGCACAGGATTGATGCGAGGTTGGGCGTTCGGCATTGAGGACAACATGATTGGTTTGTCACCTGTAACCCCAAATGACGAGCTCGACGTGATCATTGAAGACTATTATGGCGGGGAGCTGCGCGTCCCGAAGCAATCACCACCTCGCTATGGCTCCAAATCAGGGAGTGATGTCTACTCCACAACCTTCTTCTTGTAGACGTTGTTGGGCCTGCAAGTGCACAGGTTTGTAGGACAGTAGAAAATTTCCCTCAAGTGGATGACCTAAGGTTTATCAA
Organism: Triticum aestivum; assembly: GCF_018294505.1. NCBI lineage: Eukaryota > Viridiplantae > Streptophyta > Magnoliopsida > Poales > Poaceae > Triticum > Triticum aestivum. The sequence continues at coordinate 219,731,800 of NC_057795.1, forward strand.
TCTGTAGGAGGCGTAGGATGAAGATGGTCTCTCTCAAGCAACCCTGCAACCAAATAACAAAGAGTCTCTTGTGTCCCCAACACACCCAATACAATGGCAAATTGTATAGGTGCACTAGTTCGACGAAGAGATGGTGATACAAGTGCAGTACGGATGGTAGATAAAGGTATTTGTAATCTGAAATAATAAAAACAGCAACGTAACTAATGATAGAAGTGAGCGTAAACGGTATTGCAATGATACGAAACAAGGCCTAGGGTTCATACTTTCACTAGTGCAAGTTCTCTCAACAATAATAACATAGATAGATCATATAACAAGCCCTCAACATGCAACAAAGAGTCACTCTGAAGCCACTAATAGCGGAGAACAAACATAGAGATTATGGTAGGGTACGAAACCACCTCAAAGTTATTCTTTCAGATCAATCTATAAAAGAGTTCATACTAGAATAACACCTTAAGACACAAATCAACCAAAATCCTAATGTCACCTAGATACTCCATTGTCACCTCAAGTATCCGTGGGCATGATTATACGATATGCATCACACAATCCCAGATTCATCCAACCAACACAAAGTACTTCAAAGAGTGCCCCAAAGTTTCTATCGGAGAGTCAAGAACGTGTGCCAACCCCTATGCATAGGTTCCCAATGTCACAAAACCCGCAAGTTGATCACCAAAACATACATCAAGTGGCACATGATATCCCATTGTCACCACAGATAATCACAGCAAGACATATATCAAGTGTTCTCATAAAAGACTCAATCCGATAAGATATCTTCAAAGGGGAAACTCAATTCATCACAAGAGAGTAGAGGGGGAGAAACATCATAAGATCCAACTACAATAGCAAAGCTCGGGATACATCAAGATCGTGCCATAGAGGGAACACGAGAGAGAACACGAGAGAGAGAGATCAAACACATAGCTACTGGTACATACCCTCAGCCTCGAGGGTGAACTACTCCCTCCTCGTCATGCATAGCGCTAGGATGATGAAGATGGCCACCGGTGATGGGTTCCCCCTCCGGCAGGGCGCCGGAACGGGCTCCCGAGAGGTTTTTGGTGGCTATAGAGGCTTGCGGCGGCAGAATTCCTGATCTATCTTCTGTTCTGGAAGTTTTAGGATACGTGGGTATATATGGGTGCCGGGAGTACGTCGGTGGAGCTACGGGGGCCCCACGAGGCAGGGGGGTGCGCCCTAGGGGGTGGGCGTGCCCCCCACCCACATGAGCACCTCCCGTATCTTTTGACGTGGAGTCCAAGTCCATCAGGTGGGTTTCCTTCCAAAAATAACTTCTCCAGTTGACTTCGTTCCGTTTTGACTCCATCTGATATTCCTTTTCCTCGAAACACTGAAATAGGCATAAAACAGCAAATCTGGGCTGAGCCTCCGGTTAATAGGTTAGTCCCAAAAATAATATAAAAGTGGATAATAAATCCCAATATTGCCCAAAACAGTAGATAAAGTAGCATAGAGCAATCAAAAATTATAGATACGTTGGAGACGTATCAAGCATGCCCAAGCTTAATTCCTGCTCGTCCTCGAGTAGGTAAATGATAAAAAAGAAATTTTTGATGTGGAATGCTAGTTGGCATAATTTCAATGTAATTCTTCTTACTTGTGATATGAATATTCAGATTCGAAAGATTGAAGACAAAAGTTTATATTGATAAAAGAAATAGTAACACTTCAAGCATACTAATCAAAGTAATCATGTCTTCTCAAAATAGCATGGCAAAAGAAAGTTCATCCCTACAAAATCATATAGTTAGGCTATGCTTCATTTTCATCACAGAAAGATGTTCCCAACTTCTGTACCCCCGATGACAAGCCAAGCAATTGTTTCATACTTAAATAATCTCAAACCTTTTCAACCTTCACGCAATACATGAGCGTGAGCCATGGATATAGCCTATGGGTGGAATAGAATATGATGACGGGGATTGTGTGGAGAAGACAAAAAAAGGAGAAAGTCTCACATTGACGAGGATAATCAACGGGCTATGGAGATGCCCATCAATTGATGTCAACATGAGGAGTAGGGATTGCCATGCAACGGATGCACTAGAGCTATGAATGCTCAACAAAAGAAAACTAGTGGGTGTGCATCCAACTCGCTTGCTCATGAAGACCTAGGGCATTTGAGGAAGCCCATCGTAGGAATATACAAGCCAAGTTCTATAATGAAAAATTCCCACTAGTATAAAAAGACAACTTATGAGACTCACTACATGAAGAACAAGGTGCTACTTTGAAGCACAATATATGAGACTCACTACATGAAGAACAAGGTGCTACTTTGAAGCACAAGTGTGGAAAAAGAGATAGTAGCATTGCCCCTTTTTTTATTTTCTTTTTTTGGGCCTTTTTTTTGCCTTTTCTTTTTTTCTTTTTTTTTTGGGCAATGCTCTAATAATGATGATCATCACACTTCTATTGATTACAACATAAGGATTACAACTCGAAACTTAGAACAAGATATGACTCTATATGAATGCCTCCGGCGGTGTACCGGGATGGTGCAATGAATCAAGAGTGACATGTATGAAAAATAATGCATGGTGGCTTTGCCACAAATACGATGTCAACTACATGATCATGCAATGGCAATATGACAAAAGTAATGTATGTCATGATGATGATGAATGGAAGTTGCATGGCAATATATCTCGGAATGGCTATGGAAATGCCATAATAGGTAGGTATGGTGGCTGTTTTGAGGAAGATATAAGGAGGTTTATGTGTGATAGAGCGTATCGTATCACGGGGTTTGGATGCACCGGCGAAGTTTGCACCAACTCTCAAGGTGAGAAAGGGCAATGCACGGTACCGAAGAGGCTAGCAATGGCGGAAAGGTAAAAGTGCGTATAATCCATGGACTCAACATTAGTCAAAAGAACTCATATACTTATTGCAAAAATTTAGAAGTCATCAAAAATCAAGTACTACGCGCATGCTCCTAGGGGGATAGATTGGTAGGAAAAGACCATCGCTCGTCCCCGACCGCCACTCATAAGGATGCACAAGCCAGGTACACTTCATGTTTCAAATTTGTTACACAACTTTAACCATACGTGCATGCTAAGGGACTTGCTAACTTCAACACAAGCATTTTTCAAATTCATAATCACCCAACTAGCATGACTTTAATATCACTACCTCCATATCTCAAAACAATTATCAAGTATCAAACTTTTCTTAGTATTCAACACACTCATAAGAAAGTTTCACATATCTTGAATACCAAGTATATTAATATTAAGCAAATTACCATGCTATTAACGACTCTCAAAATAATCTAAGTGAAGTATGAGAGTTCATCTATTTCTTCAAAATAAAACTACCACCATGCTCTAAAAGGTATAAGTGATGCACTAGAGCAAATGACAAACTACTCCGAAAGATATAAGTGAAGGTCAATGAGTAGCTAAATAATTATGCAACTATGCGAAGACTCTCTCTCATTTAATAATTTCAGATCTTGATACTTTATTCAAACAGCAAGCAAAGCTAAAGAAAACTACATTGCAAGGATAGCACAACTCATGTGAAGAAGCAAAAACTTAGGCTCAACCGATACTAACCGATAGTTGTTGAAGAAGAAAGGTGGGATGCCTACCGGGGCATCCCCAAGCTTAGATGCTTGAGACTTCTTGAAATATTATCTTGGGGTGCCTTGGGCATCCCCAAGCTTGAGCTTTTGTGTCTCCTTAATTCCTCTCATATCATGGTTTCTCTTTTTATCAAAAGCTTCATTCACAACAAACTCAACAAGAACTCGTGAGATAGGTTAGTATAAACCAATGCAAAACCTTATCATTTTCTACTGTAACAAATCACTTAAATAATTATTCAACATTGCATACTAAATGCCTCTGCATATTTAATACTCCTATCCTCAAATAAAATCATTAATCAAGCAAACATATGCAAACAATGCAACCATAACAGCAATCTGCCAAAACAGTACAGTCTGTAAAGAATGCAAGAGTATCAATACTTCCCTGACTCCAAAAATTATGAACTAAAATTCCCACTGTAATAAATTTATCAGAGCTTAATATGCAAAAAGATTCAACATTATACCACTCTCTGACTTTTCTAGGGAATTTTTGCAACAGCGGTAAACTTTCTGTTTTTCAAACAGCAACATGTATACTAGCAAAATAAGCATGGCAAAGGCTATCCTTGACTTCTTTATTGAAACTAAAGATGCAAAACATTATTCTAAATAACATAAAGCTAAAACTAACAAAAGGAAATGACGCTCCAAGCAAAACACATATCATGTGGTGAATAAAAATATAGCTCCAAGTAAAGTTACCAATGAACGAAGACGAAAGAGGGGATGCCTTCCGGGGCATCCCCAAGCTTAGGCTCTTGGTTGTCCTTGAATATTACCTTGGGGTGCCTTGGGAATCCACAAGCTTAGGCTCTTGCCCCTCCTTATTCCATAGTCCATCGAATCTTTACCCAAAACTTGAAAACTTCACAACACAAAACTCAACAGGAAATCTTATAAGCTCCGTTAGTGAAAGAAAATAAAACCACCACTTAGGTACTGTAATGAACTCATTCTAAATTCATATTGGTGTAATATCTACTGTACTCCAACGTATCTATGGTTCATACCCTCCGATACTACTCATAGATTCATCAAAATAAGCAAAACAACACATAGAAAACAGAATCTGTCAAAAACAGAACAGTCTGTAGTAATCTGTATCAAACGTATACTTATGGAACTCCAAAAATCCTACCAAATTAGGAAGTCCTAATAAATTCGTGTACCAATCCAGAGCAAAACGAATCAGATCAGAAGCACGTTTCTGTGAATTAACAAAACTAATTTACTGGGTGCAAAAGTTTCTGATTTTCAGCAGGATCAACACAACTCTCATTGTAAGCCATCCTAAAGGTCTTACTTGGCACTTTATTGAAACAAAAGCTATAAAACATGATTACTACAGTAGCATAATCATGTGAACACACAAAAACAGTAAGGATAAGTATTGGGTTGTCTCCCAACAAGCGCTTTTCTTTAATGCCTTTTAGCTAGGCATGATGATGACAATGATGCTCACATAAAAGATAAGAATTGAAACATAACGGGAGCATCATGAAGCATATGACTAGCACTTTTAAGTCTAACCCACTTCCTATGCATAGGGATTTTGTGAGCAAACAACTTATGGGAACGATAATCAACTAGCATAGGAAGGTAAAACAAGCATAGCTTCAAAACTTGAAGCACATAGAGAGGAAACTTGATATTATTGCAATTCCTACAAGCATATGTTCCTCCCTCATAATAATTTTCAGTAGCATCATGAATGAATTCAACAATATAACCAGCACCTAAAGCATTCTTTTCATGATCTACTAGCATAGAAAATTTACTACTCTCCTCATAAGCAAAATTATTCTCATGAATAGTAGTGGGAGCAAACTCAACAAAATAACTATCATATGATTTAAAATTAGGATCAAGATGACAAGTTTCATGGTTATCATTATTCTTTAAAGCATACGTGTCATCACAATAATCATCATAGATAGGAGGCATGCTTTCATCATAGTAAATTTGCTCATCAAAGCTTGGGGGACAAAAAATATCATCCTCATCAAACATAGCTTCCCCAAGCTTGTGGCTTTGCATATCATTAGCATCATGGATATTCAAGGAATTCATACTAACAACATTGCAATCATGCTCATCATTCACATATTTTATGCCAAGCATTCTATGTAATTCTTCTTCTAGTACTTGAGCACAATTTTCCTTCCCATCATTTTCACGAAAGACATTAAAAAGATGAAGCATATGAGGCATCCTTAATTCCATTTTTTTGTAGTTTTCTTTTATAAACTAAACTAGTGATAAAACAAGAAACAAAAAGATTTAATTGCAAGATCTAAAGATATACCTTCACTTACCTAGCCTCCCCGGCAACGGCGCCAGAAAAGAGCTTTATGTCTACTACACAACCTTCTTCTTGTAGACGTTGTTGGGCCTGCAAGTGCATAGGTTTGTAGGATAGTAGCAAATTTCCCTCAAGTGGATGACCTAAGGTTTATCAATCCGTAGGAGGCGTAGGATGAAGATGGTCTCTCTCAAGCAACCCTACAACCAAATAACAAAGAGTCTCTTGTGTCCCTAACACACCCAATACAATGGCAAATTGTATAGGTGCACTAGTTCGGCGAAGAGATGGTGATACAAGTGCAGTATGGATGGTAGATAAAGGTATTTGTAATATGAAATAATAAAAACAGCAAGGTAACTAATGATAAAAGTGAGCGTAAATGGTATTGCAATGATGGAAAACAAGTCCTAGGGTTCATACTTTCACTAGTGCAAGTTCTCTCAACAATAATAACATAGATAGATCATATAACAAGCCCTCAACATGCAACAAAGAGTCACTCCGAAGCCACTAATAGCGGAGAACAAACGTAGAGATTATGGTAGGGTACGAAACCACCTCAAAGTTATTCTTCCAGATCAATCTATAAAAGAGTTCATACAAGAATAACACCTTAAGACACAAATCAACCAAAACCCTAATGTCACCTAGATACTCCATTGTCACCTCAAGTATCCGTGGGCATGATTATACGATATGCATCACACAATCTCAGATTCATCCAACCAACACAAAGTACTTCAAAGAGTGCCCCAAAGTTTCTATCGAAGAGTCAAGAATGTGTGCCAACCCCTATGCATAGGTTCCCAATGTCACAAAACCCGCAAGTTGATCACCAAAACATACATCAAGTGGCACATGATATCCCATTGTCACCACAGATAATCACGGCAAGACATACATCAAGTGTTCTCATAATAGACTCAATCCGATAAGATAACTTCAAAGGGGAAACTCAATTCATCACAAGAGAGTAGAGGGGGAGAAACATCATAAGATCCAACTACAATAGCAAAGCTCGTGATACATCAAGATCATGCCATAGAGGGAACATGAGAGAGAGAGATCAAACACATAGCTACTGGTACATACCCTCAGCCCCGAGGGTGAACTACTCCCTCCTCGTCATGGATAGCGCCGGGATGATGAAGATGGCCACCGGTGATGGGTTCCACCTCCGGCAGGGCGTCGAAACGGGCTCCTGAGAGGTTTTTGGTGGCTACAGAGGCTTGCGGCGGCGGAACTCCCGATCTATCTTCTGTTCTGGAAGTTTTAGGATACGTGGGTATATATGGGTGCAGGGAGTACGTCGGTGGAGCTACGGGGGCCCCACGAGGCAGGGGGGAGTGCCCTAGGGGGGTGGGCGCGTCCCCACCCTCGTGAGAACCTCCCGTATCTTCTGACGTGGAGTCCAAGTCCATCAGGTGGGTTTCCTTCCAAAAATAACTTCTCCAGTTGATTTCGTTCCGTTTTGACTCCGTCTGATATTCCTTTTCCTCGAAACACTGAAATAGGCATAAAACAACAAATCTGGGCTGGGCCTCCGGTTAATAGGTTAGTCCCAAAAATAATATAAAAGTGGATAATAAAGCCCAATATTTCCCAAAACAGTAGATAAAGTAGCATGGAGCAATCAAAAATTATAGATACATTGGAGACGTATCAGGGAGTATCGCTTCCCGGCTAAAGAGACCCCACCGCTGCCTGGAGCCGCCGGCAGGCTTCGACTTTGTCATGAGCAGATAGAGGCAAGGAGGGACAACAATACGTATGCCATGCAAAGCACTCAATCTATTTGACAGACATTTGACTTTTTCATTCAGATAATCTATGATTATCTAGCTATATGTCTCATGGTGTACGTGATGCCTTCAGTCCACATAATGCGTTTTACTGACATTTAGCTTTTTGATTGAGGGCCTGTTATTCTCCAGCTAACTGTCTCTGTGTACATGATACCTTTCTCTGAACATTGTTTTCATTATATACGTAACCACCACTCAGGCCATTACAAAAGAGAAGATCTCATTACTCATTGTCTTTCTCGTGATTTCTGTTAGGGCCACCTACCACACATGCATATACACCATGTTTATCTACTGTAATTTAATGTTTTTTACATGCGACACAAAAGAGTTAAGAGTGCACTCGAGAAAAAATTGCTTTGCGGGTACACATTTGCTCAAGGACTAGTGTGTTGAACTTTCAATGATTTCAATTGGTCACTAAGATAATCTTTTATCCTTTTGTTGATATATGTTTGAAAGAGATTCATCTTTCCCTTCTTCGTGTTATGTTTTCAACGTGAAGAATTTCATACTTTTGTAGTGGAGCCATCCAAATGTATATTACGAGTTTCTCAAAATAATCATTATGACGTAAAATCATTATATATGCATATTGTTTCCTGTATTTTTTAAGTGTGCGGAAGTTTTAGATTTGGGACCAGCTTTTGATCACTAATAAATTATTGTGTAGTTCATCATTTATATTTAATTGTGTTTGTGTAAACAAGAATTTTGTTGGTTATTTGGCCTCACAAAGGTTCTTTCTTGAACAGAGGTTCCTGTGCCCTCGCTGCTGGTGAGAAAATCGACCAGCAAAGACCATGAACGAAGATGGTGATAAGACAGGAAGGAGCCAAGTATGCCACATCCGGATATGATGGTTTCCCCTCTGTTCTCTTCCCTCGTTCTTCGTAAGTGAATGATTTTAGATTGTTGGGCATTATTCAATTGCTATACGTGTGAAGAAGTTGTACGAAACTATAGTAGTAGTAAATTACTTTCTGTTTTTTCATCTTGTATTCCACTACTAGGAATTTTCTATCCTAATTACTTCATCAGATTCTGTTCACTTTTTGAAGTCTTAATTTGTGCAAGAAAAGGCACCAAGAGCACGTGACTCCGATTGAAGATTCACACAATAAACAGCCAGAAGTAGTGGACACTGTTTATCATCTAAGATCGTACTCATGATGATGTTGCACATGAGAAAGTAAAGAGTAAAGGCTGATCATGCTGATAATGTTGACCAGATTTAGATGGTGAAACAGTTGGGACTTGGGAGTACAAGCACAAGCCCTTGAGATAGTTCAAGGTATACACTATGCAGGTTTTCATGCATTCCAGACTGTTGATATATATAGATTAAAAAAACAGTTGGGACTTGGGAGTAGAAGCTTGCTGATGATTACAAATATTCTAGACAAGGTTATGTATGGGCTAGCATTTGAATAAAATAAACATGCATGGACCCTCTAAAGTTTGATTCATCATCTTGAGGTTTGGACAAAAGCACAACTTTGTTTAAATGGAAACTAAATGGTCCGGGTTTTCTTTTAGTGTTTTATATCAAATAAATGGAAATACATTTGTACAATGATCAGTTGCTACTACAAAGAATGTGTTAATTAATGGGCAGCGAAGTGGGATTAGGCCTGACAATTTACAAACAACTAGGAGAATTGAAGTAACGGAAGTATGTGTCACACTTGGATATGTGGTTGGAAAGAAAATGAATCATTGAAATGCTTCTGCCTCCCAAAGGAGGCCTACCTGCGTTTCCATTGAAGGGAAATGTTCCAAAATATGAGGGTTTTATCGCCGACTATTTTAACTATTGTGTGTATAAAAGTGAGAGATGTGCCTCTCGTTATGGTCCATATTTGCTTGCGGGTAAATGTTTAACTATTGTGTGTATAAAAAAATGAGCGATACATCCCTCATTACCTCCCATATTTGCTATCATGCTAACGTTTCTAGACAGGGTGCTATTTTGTAAAACACACGAGGATAAGGTATATGTTTGACATGTTTAGGATCGAGCCACTAGAACATTTATGTTCTCGTTGCAGCGCACGAGCAATTACCTAGTAACTCCAAAAATTCTAAAAACTTAGGACCACGTGAGAAATTTGTATATTAATCTTCTGCGAAAAGAATTGATATTTTTTTCATGCTTATGTTAAAAATGAAAATTATTTTCATGAGCGCAAAAGTTTGCAAGATCAAATCAACTATCACCCAACATGATCCCAAAGGCTTTGCTTGGCACAAACACTAATTTAAACCACAAAAACACTTCTAACCAGAGGCATAATTGGGTATTTTATTGAAAAGAGCAATAAAACCAAAAAGCAAAAAAGATACAAGTTGGGTTGCTTCCCAACAAGCGCTATCGTTTATGCCCCTAGCTAGGCATAACACGAAGGATCTAAGTATTGTCATCTTTGTTTCTAGATCCATAAGATGCCCTCATGATTCATATGGTGGCCTATTTCTTTTTCTAGGGAAGTGTACCATACCCTTCCTTAGTGGAAATTGAAATTTAATATTGCCTTCTTTCATATCAATCACGGCACCAATAGTACGTAAAAACGGTCTACCAAGAATAATTGGACAAGACGGATTGCAATCAATATCAAGAACAATAAAATCTATGGACACATAATTCCACTACTAGGGAAAACCCTAGCAGTAGCGCGTGTTTAAAGACTATCAGTAGCGCGGGGAACCACGCTACTAGTAAGGCGCTACAACTAAAGGTTAGCAGTAGCATGGGCTGGACCGCGCTACTGCTATATCGACTTAGTAGCAGCGCTTTCTAAAACGAGCGCTACTGGTAATAGTAGTAGCGCTTCTCCTAGCACGTGCTACTACTACTATTCCGTATTTCTTTTTTATTTCATGTTGTATTCATACACCTCTATACCAGTTTTCATGCCGCATCAATTTAGAGAATGATTTTACATCATAATGAGTTATTACATCAGTGGGAGAGAGAACCGTGGACTAGTTTCAAGTGGATGGACATCCACTTGAAACTAATCCACGGTTCTTTCACCGAATCATATAATAAATATCATCATCATCATCATATCATTAACAACTTATCGTCATAATACATCATTGTCATATAACACCTCCTCATGATCATCGTTTTCATCAATGAGACATCACATACAAGTTGGTCACTAGACATAATCACAACTACTCATCATCATCAACTATCATAAACATATTGTACCTCATAGGACCTACTACATTCTCTTAGGACCTACTATATTATCTTAGGTAAAATAGCATAAAACAAGATAGCCACTGACTCTCCATTATGGAGAATGGAGATTATCCTGTCTCCAATTCTTGCCTTTCGCACAATGTTGCTTCCAAGAACCTCCTTACGAATGTCCATACATTTCTTCCATTCTTTGATTATCATGCGTTCACCATTTTTAGAAATCCGGTATGCACAGGTGAGATTCGTAGGACGACCTGGCTGTATGTTTAAAACATCTAGGCGACCATTCTGATACATCAAATGAGGCACACAATCCATCGGGATTTTCTATTGAAAAACATAGTAATAATTTCGTAGTTAGCAATGTAGTTCAGTTTTAGAAGTATGCAAAGGATGCATGGATGTCGTAATAGTAAAAAATCTTACCAGGAAATCTCCATGGAAGTTATCGTTGTTCAACACATGCACTACTGGCACGTATTCACCATAATTTGGAGTAGTTCGACAAAAGGCATTGTAATTCTCAATGTCAGTACAATATGCGACCAGATGATTTTTCTCTTGATAAGTTAACTCAGAGCCATCAGTGTAGTTGGTTCTGTCTACCATCTTCCACACACTCTTTGAAGAATGAAAATAAGCTATCAATGGAAATAAGCTGTCAACTATTTTGAAATAAACAATATAAATTACTTAATAACTATGTTTGAGGAACTCACATAGCGGTAGAATTGGAAGCGTATCAACAAGAACCCAAATGTCCAAATTATCTTGGTCGATGTCAGGATCACCAAGATCCATGGTGACAAACATACCCTCTTGAAAATCATACATCTTGCAAAGTGCTTCCCAACCCGGGCAACCAAAATTGGATATGCTCTCAGAATTGTATAGATTTACCTCAAAATCCATACCATGATGGGTCCTTAGGTTAATTTTCTTTGTTTCATTCCTCTCATGATCTTCAAAACCCATCCTCTCCAAGACATAGCATCTTGCATGGCATGGGATAAGCTAGTCGAATTGTAAAAGACAAAAATTACACGTTGAAGTAGTAGAAGTCGAGCTTAAATATATAAAAAACACATAGCATCGTAGCGTACTGTTTCACAATCGAAGGCTCCTCGAGCTTAATGCTGAAGCACCGATCGTCGTCCAGGTGAGGCCTATCGCAGAAACCCCGGTTGTCGCCGCACCAGGAGCACTCCCCGGGACCTTCTTCGTCCGATGACATTTCCTACATATTCTAGCACAAGTCAACCCGAAATATCGTTTAATTATCTTTCTAGAAAATCCAGGCCACTCAATATTTCCTACATATTCTAGCACAAGTCATGCCAAAATTCATGGAAAATTCCAGCATGACCTTTGCTAAAACAGGACATATCGAGCACCTGAAATTTGCCGGAACGAAAATTAATCAACACTCCGGCAAAACATAGGCCACTCGGAGGTGTAACCTGCAAACATGACCGGCCACTTGGGCAACCACATATCCTATTTGAGCAACACATGATATACATGTTTTTATTTACATCATATCTTATAGGACTAATATTGACATGGAGATTTGGCTGGTCTCACCTCGAGGTCGGAGGGGGTCGGTGACGGGGACGACGGCGGGGATGATGGAGGGGTTCCTTGATTTCTGCAAAAACAAAAACCCTATAAGTTATCACTAATACATCCCTTGATGTCGATGCGGGAATAATTGCTTAAACTGAAAAATTAACAACAAATGTGACATGTTCAACTAGTTCTATTAATTCAACTAGTTCTTACTAAAAATAAACTTACTATAAATAGAAATAAACTAGTTCTTTCTAAAAGTAAACTAGTTCAACTAGTTATATTAATTTTCTTACTAAAAATATATTAGTTCTATTAATTCAACTAGTTCTTACTAAAACTAAACTAGTTCAACTAGTTTATTAATTTACTTACTAATTATTTTAAACACTTACTAAAAACAGTAAAAAAATACATTATACAATAGTAAAAATTAGAAAAAAAAGAGATGGAGGGAGGAGGAAGAAGGAGAGAGAAGGAGGGGGAGGAGGCCGGTGGGATCGGAGGAGGGAGGGGGCGGGGGGAGGAGGGGGAGTGGGCGGACGGAGGAGGAGGAGGAGGGAGGGGGCGGGGGTGAAGGGGCAGGGGGCGGCCGGAGGAGGAGGAGGGAGGGGGCGGCTGGAGAAGGAGGAGGGAGGGGCGGTGGAAGGAGGGCGGCCTAAGGAGGAGGGGGAGGAGGGAGCACCTCGGCGAGGAGCAGCGCGGCGGCGGCGGACGACGGGTTCGGTGCGGGCGAGAGTGAGTGAGAGGGTACCGGTGCAGTGAACTACTCTAGGATAAGGTAAGTAAGTAGTAGCGCGTTTTAGAGAAATGCGCTACTGCTAAGGGATGTAGTAGTAGCGCTGGTCAGGCATACGCGCTACTGCTAAGTGGGGCTAGCCATTTGCGCCCAGTACAAGTATAGCAGCAGCGTTCTTTAGCAGAATGCGCTACTGCTAAAGTAGTAGTAGTAGCGTGGTTTATTTAAACTCGCTACTACTAAGTAGCAGTAGCGCCCTGTTTTGTCCAGCACTACTGCTATGATGTTGTGTATAAGATTTTCCCTAGTAGTGTTCCTCTTTGCAAGAATAAGAACATCATTAATTCTTCCCATAGGCTTTTTAATAGTAGAATCCGCCAAGTGCAAATTCAAAGAACATTCTTCAATATCGGTAAGACCAAGCACATCACATAAATACTTCGAAAATGTAGAAACACTAGCACCCAAGTCACATAAAGCAAAAACTCATAATTTTTAATCTTAACTTTGATAGTAGGTTCCCACTCATCATGTAATTTTCTAGGAATTGAAACTTCTAATTCCAACTTTTCTTCCAAAGCATCAAAAATATGTTTAATAAAAGCTTTATTTTGTTCATAAGCATGAGGTGAATTTATCATGGATTGCAATAAAGAAATACAATCATCAAAGAGCACCTATCATAATTAAAGTCTTTGTAATCCAAAAGAGTGAGCACATCACTAGTTAAAGTATTGACCTCTTCAAACCCACTTTTATCAATTTTCTCAACAAGATTTTCACCCTCCGAATTATCGGACGCCTTCTAGCTAAAGTTTACTCTTCTCCAGTCCCTTTTTCATCAATCTTAATTTTACTAAACAAGGAAGCAATAGGAGAAACACCAATCATTTTAAGATCTTCATCACTTTTATGAAAGCAATCACTAGAAAACGCTTTTTTCCAAAAAATCTCTTCTAGCTCTAAGCATAGCGGTTCTTTTCTTACTTTCATCCATAGAAACATAAAGAGCTTTAATGATTCCTTGAACTTAGGCACAAAAATTTTCATCTTGAGATTTTCTACATCATGAGAAATTCTATCAATACTTCTAGACAAATCATCAATCTTATTCATCTTTTCTTCTATTGTAGCATCGAAAACTTTTTGAGTATTAATAAATTCTTTAATATTATTATCAAGATCAGAAGTGTTCCTATTATTATTATAAGAAGGATTACCATAGGAATTACCATAATTATTAGAGGAATTACTAGGAAAAGGCCTAGGATTTAAATTACCTCTATAAGCATTGTTATTGAAATTGTTTCGCGAAATAAAATTCACATCTATGGCATCACTATTTTGCTCAATCAAAGTAGACAAAGGCACATCATTAAAATCAATAGGAGCACTTTATTATCAACCAATTTCATAAGAGCATCAACCTTTTCACTCAAAGAAGAAATCTGATTAACTTTTTTACTACTAGGAGCTCTTTCGGTATGCCATTGTGAATAACTTGCCATAATATTATCAAGGAATTTGGTGGCTTCACCCAAAGTAATTTCCATAAAAGTACCACCCGCGGTGGAATCTAAAAGATTATGAGAAACAAAATTCAACCCCGCATAAAAAATTTGTATGATCATCCAAAGATTTAACCCATGAGTTGGGCAATTCCTTAGCATCAATTTCATCCTTTCCCAAGATTGTGCAACATGCTCATGTTCAAGTTGCTTGAAATTCATGATCTAGGTTCTAAGGGTAATAATTTTCGTGGGCGGAAAAATACTTAGTAATAAAAGCATCCTTGCACTTATCCCAAGAATCAATACTATTGCGAGGCAAAGAAGAAAACCAAAATTTTGCACGATCTCGCAAAGAAAACGAAAATAATTTCAACTTCACAACATCATTGTCCACATATTTTTTCTTTTCCACATCGCATAATTCCACGAAAATGTTAATATGGGACGCGACATCCTCATTATGAGTACCGGAAAGTTGATCTTTCATAACAAGATTCAGCAAAGCGGTATTAATATCACAAGACTCCGCACTAGTGGCGGCAGGAGCAATGAGAGTGCTAATAAAATCATTGTTGTTGGTATTGGAGAAATCACACAACATGGTGTTCTCTTGATCATTGTGACCACGCAAAAAGATTGCACTCAAAAAACAAATCTGACGAGAAAACAACGAACGAAAAAGAGGGCAAATAAAACGGCAATTTTTTGTGAAGTACGGAGAGGAAAACTAGAGGCAAATGGCAAATAATGTAAACTGCAAGGAGATGAGATTTGTGATTGGTAACCTGGTAGATGTTGATGATGTCTCCCCAGCAACGGCGCCAGAACTTCCTTTTGATGCAGCTTGAACTACGTCGGTATTTCCCCAAAGAGGAAGGGATGATGCAGCACAACAACGGTAGGTATTTCCCTCAATGATGAGACCAAGGTTATCGAACCAGTAAGAGAACCACGCAACACTACGTGAACAACACATGCACACAAATAACAAATACTCGCAACCCAACGCATTAAAGGGGTTGTCAATCCCTTTCGAGCAACAACGCCAGAAATTGGCAAGTAGACGGGAGAAAGTTGTAATAGATTGAATAAATAGATCGCGAATAAAATAAAGTGCAGCAAAGTATTTTTGTATTTTCGGATTAATAGATCTGAAAATAAAAGCAAATAAAAATAGACCGTGAAGGAAAATATAATAAAGAGGAGAACCGGGGGCCGTAGATTTCACTAGTGGCTTCTCTCAAGAAAAATAGCAAATGGTGGGTAAACGAATTATTGTTGGGCAATTAATAGAACTTCAAATAATCATGGCGATATCCAGGCAATGATCATTATATAGGCATCACGTCCAAGATTAGTAGACCGACGCCTGCCTGCATCTACTACTATTACTCCACACATCGACCGCTATCCAGCATGCATCTAATGTATTAGGTTCATGGAAAAACGGAGTAATGCAATAAGAACGATGACAGGATGTAGACAAGATCTATTTATGTAGAAATGGACCCCATCTTGTTATCCTTAATAGCAATGATACATACATGTCATTTCCCCTTCTGTCACTGGGATCAAGCACCGTAAGATCAAACCCATCACAAAGCACCTCTTCCCATTGCAAGATAAATAGATGCAGTTGGCCAAACAAAACCCAAATCCCGGAGAAGAAATATGAGGCTATAAGCAATCATGCATATAGGAGATCAAAGAAGACTCAAATAACTTTCATGGATAAAAACATAGATCTGATCATAAACTCAAAGTTCATCGGATCCCAACAAACACACCGCAAATAAGAGTTACATCATATGGATCTCCAAGAGACCATTGTATTGAGAATCAAAAGAGAGAGAGAGGAAGCCATCTAGCTACAAACTACATACCCGTAGGTCTATAATGAACTACTCATGCATCATCGGAGAGGCACCAATGGGCATGATGAACCCCTCCGTGATGGTGTCTAGATTGGATCTGGTGGTTCTGGAACTTGTGACGGTTGGAATTGATTTTCATCGACTCCCCTAGGGTTTCTAGAATATTGGGGTATTTATAGAGCAAAGAGGCTGTGCGGGAGGCCACCGAGGTGGGCACGACCCACCAGGGCGCGCCTGGGCCTCCAGGCGCGCCCTGGTGTCTTGTGCTCACCTCGGGCTCCCTCTTCGGTACTTCTTTGGCCCACTGGATGTCTTCTGGTCCAAAAAATCCACAAAAATTTTTGCTACGTTTGGACTCTGTTTGGTATAAATTTCCTGTTGGGGAACGTAGCAGAAATTCAAAATTTTCCTACGTGTCACCAAGATCTATATATGGAGAGACTAGCAACGAGGGGAAGGAGAGTGCATCTACATACCCTTGTAGATCGCTAAGCGGAAGCGTTCAAGAGAACGGGGTTGAAGGAGTCGTACTCGTCGTGATCCAAATCACCGGAGATCCTAGTGCCGAACGGACGGCACCTCCGCGTTCAACACATGTACAGCCCGGTGACGTCTCCCATGCCTTGATCCAGCAAGGAGAGAGGGAGAGGTTGAGGAAGACTCCATCCAACAGCAGCACAACAGCGTGGTGGTGGTGGAGGAGCGTGGCAATCCAACAGGGCTTCGCCAAGCACCAAGGGAGAGGAGGAGGAGGAGAGGCAGGGCTGCACCAGTAAAGGGAGAAGTTCTCATGTGTTTAGCAGCCCCAAACCTCAACTATATATAGGGGGAAGGGGGGCTGCGCCCCCTTTAGGGTTTCCCACCCCAAGGGGTGCGGCCAAGGGGGGAGGAGTGCCTCCCAAGTCAAGTGGAGGCCTCCCCCTTTAGGGTTTCCCCCTTCCCATGCGCATGGGCCTTGGGGGGCTGGTTCCCTTGGCCCATAAAGGCTAGGGCGCCCCCTTACAGCCCATCCTACTGTATTGGACGTGGTGGAACAATTTCCGGACCTCCGGACCCCTCCGGAATCCTCCGAAACCTTCTGGAAGCTTCCCGGTACAATACCGAAAAACCCGAACTTTTTCCGGAACCCGAACAACAACTTTCCATATATAAATCTTTACCTCCGAACCATTCCGGAACTCCTCGTGACGTCCGGGATCTCATCCGGGACTCCGAACAACATTCGGTAACCACATACAAGCTTCCTTTATAACCCTAGCGTCATCGAACCTTAAGTGTGTAGACCCTACGGGTTCGGGAGACATGTAGACATGACCGAGACGTTCTCCGGTCAATAACCAACAGCGGGATCTGGATACCCATGTTGGCTCCCACATGTTCCATGATGATCTCATCGGATGAACCACGATGTCAAGGACTCAATCGATCCCGTATACAATTCCCTTTGTCTAGCGGTATTTTACTTGCCCGAGATTCGATCGTCGGTATACCGATACCTTGTTCAATCTCGTTACCGGCAAGTCTCTTTACTCGTTCCGTAACACATCATCCCGTGATCAACCCCTTGGTCACATTGTGCACATTATGATGATGTCCTACCGAGTGGGCCCAGAGATACCTCTCCATTTACACGGAGTGACAAATCCCAGTCTCGATTCGTGCCAACCCAACAGATACTTTAGGAGATACCTGTAATACACCTTTATAGCCACCCAGTTACGTTGTGACGTTTGGTACACCCAAAGCATTCCTACGGTATCCGGGAGTTGCACAATCTCATGTTCTAAGGAAAAGATACTTGACATTAGAAAAGCTTTAGCATACGAACTACACGATCTTTGTGCTAGGCTTAGGATTGGGTCTTGTCCATCACATCATTCTCCTAATGATGTGATCCCGTTATCAACAACATCCAATGTCCATAGCCAGGAAACCATGACTATCTGTTGATCACAACGAGCTAGTCAACTAGAGGCTCACTAGGGACATATTGTGGTCTATGTATTCACATGTGTATTACGATTTCCGGATAATACAGTTATAGCATGAATAAAAGACTATTATCATGAACAAAGAAATATAATAATAACACTTTTATTATTGCCTCTAGGGCATATTTCCAACAGTCTCCCACTTGCACTAGAGTCAATAATCTAGTTCACATCACCATGTGATTAACACTGACAGGTCACATCACCATGTGACCAACATCCAAAGAGTTTACTAGTGTCATTAAACTAGTTCACATCATCATGTGATTAAGACTCAATGAGTTCTGGGGTTTGATCATGTTGCTTGTGAGAGAGGTTTTAGTCAATGGGTCTGAACCTTTCAGATCCGTGTGTGCTTTACAAATCTCTATGTCATCTCCTAGATGTAGCTACCACGTTCTATTTGGAGCCATTCCAAATAACTGTTCCACTTGGAGCTATTCCAAATTGTTGCCCCATTATACGTATCCGGTATCTCTACTTAGAGCTATCCGGATAGGTGTTAAGCTTGCATCGACGTAACCTTTACGACGAACTCTTTTACCACCTCCATAATCGAGAAAATTCCTTAGTCCACTAGTTACTAAGGATAACTTTGACCGCTATACTATGATCCATTCTTGGATCACTCTTGTACCCCTTGACTGACTCATGGCAAGGCACACTTCAGGTGCGGTACACAGCATAGCATACTGTAGAGCCTATGTCTTAAGCATAGGGGATGACCTTCGTCCTTTCTCTCTATTCTGCCGTGGTCGAGCTTTAAGTCTTAACTTCATACCTTACAACTCAGGCAAGAACTCCTTCTTTGACTGATCCATCTTGAACACCTTCAAGATCATGTCAAGGTATGTGCTCATTTGAAAGTACCATTAAGCGTTTTGATCCATCCTCATAGATCTTGATGCTCAATGTTCAAGTAGCTTATTCCAGGTTTTCTATTGAAAAACACCTTTCAAATAACCCTATATGCTTTCTAGAAATTCTACATCATTTATGATCAACAACATGTCAATATATACTCATCAGAAATTCTATAGTGCTCCCACTCACTCCTTTGGAAATACAAGTTCTTCACGAACTTTGTATAAACCCAAAATCTTTGATCATCTCATCAAAGCGCACATTCCAACTCCGAGATGCTTACTCCAGTCCTTAGAAGGATGGCTGGAGCTAGCATACCTTTTAGCATCCTTAGGATCGACAAAACCTTTCTGATTTTATCACATACAACCTTTCCTTACGAAAGTTGGTAAGGAAACTCGTTTTGACATCCATCTGCCAGATTTCATAAATGCAGCTAATGCTAACATGAATCCGACGGACTTAAGCATCACTACGGATGAGAAAATCTCATCGTAGTCAACTCCTTGAACTTGTGAAAAACTCTTCGCCATAAGTCGAGCTTCATAGACGGTGACATTACCGTCCACGTCCGTCTTCTTCTTAAAGATCCATTTATCTTAATGGCTTGCCGATCATTGGGCAAGTCCACCAAAGTCCATGCTTTGTTCTGATACATGGAACCTATCTCGGATTTCATGGTTTCTTAACCATTTGTCGGAATTTGGGCCCACCATCGCTTCTCCATAGCTCGTAGGTTCATTGTTGTCTAGCAACATGACCTTCAAGACAGGATTACTGTACCACTCCAAAGTAGTACGCGTCCTTGTCATCCTACGAGGTTCGGTAGTGACTTGATCCGAAACTTCATGATCGCTATCATAAGCTTCCACTTCAATTGGTGTAGGTGCCACAGGAACAACTTCCTGTGCCCTGATACACACTGGTTGAAGTGATGGTTCAATAACCTCATCAAGTCTCCACCATCCTCCCACTCAACTTTTCGAGACAAACTTTTCCTCGAGAAAGGACCCGGTACAAGAAACAATCCTTATTGCTTTCGGATCTGAATTAGGAGGTATACCCAACTGTTTTGGGTGTTCTATGAAGATGCATTTTATCCGCTTTGGGTTCGAGCTTATCAACCTGAAACTTTTTCACATAAGCGTCGCAGCCCCAAACCTTTAAGAAATGACAGCTTAGGTTTCTCTAAACCGTAGTTCATATGGTGTCATCTCAACGGAATTACGTGGTGCCCTATTTAAAGTGAATGTGGTTGTCTCTAATGCCTAACCCATAAATGATAGTGGTAATTCGATAAGAGACATCATGGTACACACCATATCCAATAGGGTGCAACTATGATGTTCGGACACACCATCACACTATGGTGTTCCACGCGAAACAATTTCACAATGTCTTAATTGTGTGCCAAAACTCGTAACTCAGATATTCATCTCTATGATCATATCATAGACATTTTATCCTCTTGTCACAATGATCTTCTACTTCACTCTGAAATTACTTGAACCATTCAATAATTCAGACTTGTGTTTCATCAAGTAAATATTCTCAACATCTACTTGAATCATCTGTGAAGTAAGAACATAACGATATTCACTGCATGCCTTAGCACTCATTGGACTGCACACATCAAAATGTGTTGCTTCCAACAAGTTGCTATCTTGTTCCATTTTACTGAAACCGAGGCTTTTCAGTCATCTTGCCTATGTGGTATGATTTGCATATCTCAAGTGATTCAAAATCAAGTGAGTTCAAACGGTCCATTTGCATGGAGTTTCTTCATGCATATACACCAATAGACATGGTTCGCATGTCTCAAACTTTTCAAAAACGAGTGAGTCCAAAGATCCATCAACATGGAGCTTCTTCATGCGTTTTATACCAATATGACTTACATGGCAGTGCCACAAGTAAGTGGTACTATCATTACTATCTTATATCTTTTGGCATGAAAATGTGTATCCCTACGATCGAGATTCAATAAACCATTCCTTTAGGTGCAAGAGCACTTATTCAGGTTTAATACTAATCTTGATGGTAGAGGGAGCGTGCGATGTTTGATCACATCAAACTTGGAAACACTTCCAACACATATCGTCAGCTCACTTTTAGCTAGTCTCCGTTTATTCCGTAGCTCTTTTATTTCGAGTTACTAACACTTAGCAACCGAACCGGTATCCAATACCCTGGTGCTACTAGGAGTACTAGTAAAGTACACCTTAACATAATGTATATCCAATATACTTCTATTGACCTTGCCAGCCTTCTCATCTACCAAGTATCTAGGGTAATTCTGCTCCAGTGGTTGTTCCCCTTATTACAGAAGCACTTAGTCTCGGGTTTGGGTTCAACCTTTGGGTTTCTTCACTAGAGCAGCAGCTGATTTGCTGTTTCATGAAGTATCCCTTCTTGCCCTTGCCCTTCTTGAAACTAGTGGTTTCACCAACCATCAACAATTGATGCGCCTTCTTGATTTCTACTTTCGCGGTGTCAAACATCGTGAATACCTCAAGGATCATCATATCTATCCCTGATTTGTTATAGTTCATCACAAAGCTCTAGCAGCTTGGTGGCAATGACTTTGAAGAAACATCACTATATCATCTGGAAGATCAACTCCCACTCGATTCAAGTGATTGTTGCACTCAGACAATCTGAGCACAAGCTCAACGATTGAGCTTTTCTCCCTTAGTTTGCAGGTTAAGAAAATCGTCGGAGGTCTTATACCTCTTGACGTGGGCACGAGCCTGAAATCCCAATTTCAGCCCTTGAAACATCTCATATGTTCTGCGATGTTTCGAAAACGTCTTTAGTGCCTCAACTCTAAACTGTTTAACTGAACTATCACGTAGTTATCAAAACGTGTATGTCCGATGTTCGCAACATCCACAAACGACGTTTGGGGTTCAGCACATTGAGCAGTGCATTAAGGACATAAGCTTTCTACTGTCCGCATAATTTCTACTATCAACTTTCAACTATATTTTCTCTAGGAACATATCTAAAAAGTGGAACTAAAACGCGAGCTTACGACATAATTTGCAAAAGGTTCTTTTGACTATGTTCAGGATAATTAAGTTCATCTTATGAACTCCCACTCAGATAGACATCCCTCTGGTCATCTAAGTGATTACATGATCCGAGTCAACTAGGCCGTGTCCGATCATCACGTCAGACGGACTAGTCATCATCGGTGAACATCTTCATGTTGATCGTATCTACTATACGACTCATGCTCGACCTTTCGGTCTCCGTGTTCCGAGGCCATGTCTGTACATGCTAGGCTCGTCAAGTTAACCCTAAGTGTATTCGCTGTGTAAAACTGTCTTACACCCGTTGTATGTGAACGTAAGAATCCATCACACCCGATCATCACGTGGTGCTTAGAAGCGACGAACTGTAGCAACGGTGCACAGTTAGGGGAGAACACTTCTTGAAATTTTTGTAAGGGATCATCTTATTTACTACCGTCGTTCTAAGTAAACAAGATGCATAAACATAATAAACATCACATGCAATTATATAGTTGTGACATGATATGGCTAATATCATATAGCTCCATTGATCTCCATCTTCGGGGCTCCATGATCATCTTGTCACCGGCTTGACACCATGATCTCCATCATCATGATCTCCATCATCGTGTCTTCATGAAGTTGTCACGCCAACGACTACTTCTACTTCTATGGCTAACGCGTTTAGCAATAAAGTAAAGTAAGTTACATGGCGTTCTTCAATGACACGCAGGTCATACAAAATAAAGACAACTCCTATGGCTCCTGCCGGTTGTCATACTCATCGACATGCAAGTCGTGAATCCTATTACAAGAACATGATCTCATACATCACAATTCATCATTCATCACAACTTCTGGCCATATCACATCACATGACATACCCTGCAAAAACAAGTTAGACGTCCTCTAATTGTTGTTTGCATGTTTTACGTGGCTGCTATGGGTTTCTAGCAAGAATGTTTCTTACCTACGCAAAACCACAACGTGATATGCCAATTGCTATTTACCCTTCATAAGGACCCTTTTCATCGAATCCGTTCCGACTAAAGTGGGAGAGACTGGCACCCGCTAGCCACCTTATGCACCAAGTGCATGTCAATCGGTGGAACCTGTCTCACGTAAGAGTACGTGTAAGGTCGGTCCGGGCCGCTTCATCCCACGATGCCGTCGAAACAAAATTGGACTAGTAACGGTAAGCGTATTGAACAAAATCAACGCCCACAACTACTTTGTGTTCTACTCGTGCAAAGAATCTACGCAATAGACCTAGCTCATGATGCCACTGTTGGGGAACGTAGCAGAAATTCAAAATTTTCCTACGTGTCACCAAGATCTATCTATGGAGAGACTAGCAACGAGGGGAAGGAGAGTGCATCTACATACCCTTGTAGATTGCTAAGCGGAAGCGTTCAAGAGAACGGGGTTGAAGGAGTTGTACTCGTCGTGATCCAAATCACCGGAGATCCTAGTGCCGAACGGACGGCACCTCCGCGTTCAACACACGTACAGCCCGGTGATGTCTCCCATGCCTTGATCCAGCAAGGAGAGATGGAGAGGTTGAGGAAGACTCCATACAATAGCAGCACAACGGCGTGGTGGTGGTGGAGGAGCGTGGCAATCCAGCAGGGCTTCGCCAAGCACCAAGGGAGAGGAGGAGGAGGAGAGGCAGGGCTGCACCAGTAGAGGGAGAAGTTCTCATGTGTTTAGCAGCCCCAAACCTCAACTATATATAGGGGGAAGGGGGGGCTGCGCCCCCTTTAGGGTTTCCCACCCCAAGGGGTGCGGCCAAGGGGGGAGGAGTGCCTCCCAAGTCAAGTGGAGGCCTCCCCCTTTAGGGTTTCCCCCTTCCCATGCGCATGGGCCTTGGGGGGCTGGTTCCCTTGGCCCATAAAGGCTAGGGCGCCCCCTTACAGCCCATGCTACTGTATTGGATGTGGTGGAACAATTTCCGGACCTCCGGACCCCTCCGGAATCCTCCAGAACCTTCTGGAAGCTTCCCAGTACAATATCGAAAAAACCCGAACTTTTTCCGGAACCCGAACAACAACTTTCCATATATAAATCTTTACCTCCGGACCATTCCGGAACTCCTCATGACGTCCGGGATCTCATCCGGGACTCTGAACAACATTCGGTAACCACATACAAGCTTCCTTTATAACCCTAGCGTCATCGAACCTTAAGTGTGTAGACCCTACGGGTTCGGGAGACATGTAGACATGACCGAGACGTTCTCCGGTCAATAACCAACAGCGGGATCTGGATACCCATGTTGGCTCCCACATGTTCCACGATGATCTCATCGGATGAACCACGATGTCAAGGACTCAATCGATCCCGTATACAATTCCCTTTGTCTAGCGGTATTTTACTTGCCCGAGATTCGATCGTCGGTATACCGATACCTTGTTCAATCTCGTTACCGGCAAGTCTCTTTACTCGTTCCGTAACACATCAACCCGTGATCAACCCCTTGGTCACATTGTGCACATTATGATGATGTCCTACCGAGTGGGCCCAGAGATACCTCTCCGTTTACACGGAGTGACAAATCCCAGTCTCGATTCGTGCCAACCCAACAGATACTTTCGGAGATACCTGTAATGCACCTTTATAGCCACCCAGTTACGTTGTGACGTTTGGTACACCCAAAGCATTCCTACGGTATCCGGGAGTTGCACAATCTCATGTTCTAAGGAAAAGATACTTGACATTAGAAAAGCTTTAGCATACGAACTACACGATCTTTGTGCTAGGCTTAGGATTGGGTCTTGTCCATCACATCATTCTCCTAATGATGTGATCCCGTTATCAACAACATCCAATGTCCATAGCCAGGAAACCATGACTATCTGTTGATCACAACGAGCTAGTCAACTAGAGGCTCACTAGGGACATATTGTGGTCTATGTATTCACACGTGTATTACGATTTCCGGATAATACAGTTATAGCATGAATAAAAGACTATTATCATGAACAAATAAATATAATAATAACACTTTTATTATTGCCTCTAGGGCATATTTCCAACATTTCTTGCAATGTAAAAAAACATGCAGAAAACAACAACTGGCACTGGGCAATATGTCAATAGGTTAGTACCAAAAAATGATATAAAATGACTGTAAAACATCTAAGAATGATAATATAATAGCATGGAACAATAAAAAATTACAGATACGTTGGAGACGTATCATGACCCTTCCCTGAAAAGATGATGAATTGTAGTTGCAAAGTTTACTAAGAACATAGTTTGTTAGTTTTCGATAGAGTTTATGCTTGAAACTTTGATGTTGTGATGAATTGTTACTTATTCACGAGAAGTTATATGATAAAGTTTTATGTTAAAGTTTGTTGTTGTTATAATAATGTACATGATGCTTCTATGTCCGTATTTTTTATCGACACCTCTCTCTCTAAGCATGTGGACATGTTTTTCGATTTTGGTTTTCGCTTGAGGACAAGCAAGGTCTAAGCTTGGGGGAGTTGATATGTCCATTCTGTATCATGTTTTCCTACTGTTATTTATAATGTTTTGATGCATAACAATGATTTTTGGAGTAATTCTAATGCCTTTTCTTTCATAATATGCAAGGTTCATATAAAGAGGGAGAATACCGACAGCTGGAATTCTGGACCTGGAAAAGCTACGTCAGGCCACCTATTCTGCACATCTCCAAATGAGCTAAAACTTCACGGGGAAATTTATGGAATAAATAAGAATTGTTGGAGCAAATAAGTACCATAGGGGGCCCACCAGGTGGGCACAACCCACCTGGGCGCGCCAGGGAGCCCAGGCGTGCCCTGGTGGGTTGTGCCCACCTCTGGTGCCCCTCTTCTGGTATATAAGCAATTTTTGACTTAGAAAAATAAGGAGAAGACTTTCGATATGAAGCACTGCCGTCTTGAGGCGGAACTTGGGCAGGATCACTTTTGCCCTTCAGTGGAGCGATTTCGCCCGGGGAACTTCCCTCCCGGAGGGGGAAATCATCGTCATCATCATCACCAACAACTCTCCCATCTTGGGGAGGGCAATCTCCATCAACATCTTCAGCAACACCATCTCCTCTCAAACCCTAGTTCATCTCTTGTGTTCAATCTTTGTACCAGAACTATAGATTGGTGCTTGTGGCACTACAAAAAAAAGACACATCCATGACATTTTGGGCCGAACGAAATTTTTTCTGTCATGCTTATGACACTTCTATGATGATACCGGGTTTTGTCACAGTTATCATCATAGAAGTGTCATAAGCATGACAGAAAAAATTTCCTCTGTACGCGGTCGAACACAAGTCCGTTTCCTCCGTTCTGCGGTACGCCAGACCCTTCCCAATGAACATGACCTTGTTTCAACCGTACGCGGTCGAACAGAAGGCCATTTCCTCTGTTCTGCGGTACGCGAGACCTTGTTTCGGCTGTTCTGTCCAAGCCAGTTGGCTCCTGATGAACATGCCGTATTTCGTTGCCTCCTGATGAACACGACACATTTCGTTGCCTCTCCATGAACACGATGCAGTTTCTCCGTTCCGAGCCAGTCGGTTGGCTTCCGATGAATAGGACGCCATTGCCGTCGTCCGTGGCCTCTCCATGTACACGAGCCATGGCTGTACGTATGCGCGAGTACGCGTTTGAGACCCCGCCCGTATGTATGTACGTGGCTGTATTTTTTGGCATCTGGCTGTACGTATGTGTACACGGTTTTGACTGGACTAACTGAACTGCTACCGCTCCTTACTCGGCCACGGTTCATCGTGTCAGACAAACCGATCGACCGGTATGTACATAGATAATGCTACGTACACTTTGATCGGGTGGGTCCCAGCTGTCAGGGAGGATAAGGATGCACTTCCTTGCGTGCAAAGATATAGTTGGTGGGTTTCAGCTGTCAGGGGGAAGAATCATTTTTTACCCGTAATAAGGACGCACTTACTTTCGTGTGAAGATGTAGCTGGTGGGTCCCAGCTGTCAGGGGAGAAAACATTATTTTTAGGGTAAAAAGGATGCAGTTGCATGCATGCGTCCATGGGCATGGTGCGTCTCCACTGTCAGCCTCTCCACGTCCAGTCATCTTCTGATGGCTCTCGTTTGTTGACCATGTTGACCATACCGTGCGGAGCGCACCAAGCCGGTAGACGACGGCGAGGCCCCAGACTGGAATGCCCCGGTGATGGAGAAGACGTGGTAGTGGAGTCGCAGATGGAGAGGAGTGGGAAACTTGATTGGTTCGGGTGCGGGGTGGGCCTACACTCGACAAAGAATAACAGGAGGTGCAGAGGAGTGGAGGGATGGCCTGGCCATCGGCGGGGTAGCATTTCGCCGCGAGGCGCGCAAAACTGTGCCGCTGAACGCTAGAGGCTGGAGCAGGCGGTCCCAGCAGCGCTGGGAGGAAGAAGACGAGAGATTGAAGAAGAATGTCGGCCGTTGGATATAAATCCAACGCCTTGCTTAGGCCTCGACCTTTGTATTTTATTTTTTGCGAAAGTGCTTAGGCTTTGACCTACTGGCCCACATGTCAGCTAGTCCATTTGGTTTTTTAGTCCATTTGGTGGGCTGGTGAAACAATGATATAACATCTATGCATCTCATTTATATATTATGTTAGAATTTAAAGCCCATTTGCATTTTTCTTGAAATCCACAGACTTGCTGGGCTGGGTGAAAATATCATGTTGGGCTGGACGAAGAAATGTTATAAAAACATAAACACATGATTGCACGTCTATTACTGCAATGGTCAGTAAAATCTTTGCAAGTTTATGTACGCAATCACTAGGAGTTAACTTGCCAAGTTATATATAAACAATTATTATTATTTTGTAAGAACTTTCGATTTATGAAATAAAATATCACTTTAATTTGATGAGTTAATAGGATGTTGGGTATTATGTTTTTTTAGGCTAGAGGTGGGATGGTTGAGTTGGTTCTAGGGAGAAGTACTGGGAGAACACTTAGATGACATCGAAAAAGAAAGTGGGAGAAAATTCAGATATAGGATTAATAAAAACGAAAAATAAAGGAAGTGGGAAGGTCTATAAAATGGTTGGACGAATGACATGTTTAACGAAACCTTATGTTGTTTCTATTATATATATATATATATATATATATATATATATATATATATATATATATATATATATATATATATATATATATATATATACATCTGGGCTATTCTGTTACGCGTAACAGAATATTATTCTGTTACCCTTTTTGAACTGACGGTTTCAGGTGGTTGTACTGATGTTTTCGAAGCGGTTGAACTGATGCTTTCAGTTGTGTTTAACAGATCGTCTTCTTTAGTTTAAAACCTTTTTGTAATTGTTTTGTCAGAACGTGACGTGTAATATATCGTTGGAAAGCTCTTGACAACCATATTTCAAGTATATTGAACGTTTTTGCAAAATCATTATGGTTTAAGAGCAGTTTTGAAAAAACCATTTTTTTCAAAACCGAAAACGTGAATCGTATTTTGGACTCAATTTTTAAATGGTTTGTCGGAATTGAGGAAATAAGACGGTGTTGGAAAGCTGGTGAAAATCCGCATCTTCCATATATGTATTGGTTTTTCTAATTCTATATGATTTAAAAGTAATTTGAAAAACGGTGAAATTCTGGGCGAAACGTATTTTCACGATTTTTTGCAATCGGTTTGTCGGATTGACACAAATGATACGGCGTTGGAAAGCTATGGAAAATGCGCAACTTTTCCGTATAGAAATATTTTTCTAATTCCTTATGGTTTAAAAACGAATTTGAATACAATCAAATTTGATTTTGAATGCGATTTTTTAAAAAAGTTTGTCGAAGTATGGCAAATAATATACCGTTGGATAGCTATCGAAAATGCAAAACTTAGTCATGGTGAATGTTTTCTCTACTTCGCAATCGTTTAAGAGTAATTTTGAATACGGCATGACAGATCCTGCTGTTTTCTCGTCTGAAAAACAAAGTAATCGTACTGATATATGTGTATGTTTGTACTGAGCTATTTTTTGTAGAGTAATTTTGAATGGTTCCAAAAAGGGATACTTGTACTGATGCTTTCATGGGTTTGTACTAAGTGTGTTTTCATTAACTAGACTTTGCTCTGTTTTTTGGGTAATGTTTTTCTCGTAAGTTTTCAACGGTTTACTGTATCGTCTCCCCTGTACTTGGATGGTTTGTATTATCGAACTGAATGATATTTTATTCAAAAAGAAAATGTGTTTGTTTTTTTTATTTTAACTCAACATTATTTTGACAATGTTGTTCTGAACTTCTCTCATTTTACGACTTGTACTGAGATACTTACTAAGCAGGATTTTCATGGGGTTTCTTTTTTTTGCTTGAACTTTACAATTTGATTTTCTGTCATTTCTTTTATTCCGAACATACCACCGTTTTTAACTCGTACTGAGGTACTTACTACGCCCGAACTGGGGTGGCCGTCGCGTGTCTCGGCGTGTTTTGAACTCGATGATATTTTTTCATCAATTTACTGCCCATTTTTTTCATCACACTTGAGAGAGTGATTAATAGGTTTACTTACTGGCCAGTAACACATGAACTTCTCAGGCAATAATACATGAACTACTAGGAACATAAATTTTCATCGAGCACTTGAAAACATAAAATATTACATAAAGAGAAGCATCGAACAGTGAATGTAAAAATAACTCCCACATCCATCATATACTGGGAGCTTCCACTTGAATAAGAAAATTTGTTTATCCCGTAACTTCGTCAACAGTTTGAGCTTGCATGTTTTATATCATTGAACTGAATGATATTTTTTCAAAAAAAATAAATCATGTGTGTTTCCTTTTTTTTTGTTGAACTCAATATTTTTTGCAACAATGTTTTGAACTTCTCTCATTTTGCGACTGGAACTTTTACCATTTGAATTTCTGTGTTTTCTTTTTGTCTGAGCTTTTTCCCCAAAGTTATCTGGTACGCCATGTTTGAACTTACAACTTTTGTAGTTGTGAACTTGTCATGTTTTTACAATGCCAAGCTAGCAAATAGTAGGAGATTAAGCCAGCGAAGGGGCTACAGTAATAACAATGCCAAGCTAGCAAATAGTAGGAGATTAAGCCAGCGAAGGGGCTACAGTAATACAACAGTCAGATCGATAGCTAGCAGCAATAACAGTGGTTACCAACATATAAATGAACTTGTAACAAACTTGCACACGACCTGACAACACAATACACATATGGATGACCACACAGCGAGTAGATCCAAATAAAAATGTACGACCACGCAGGAGGTTGCATATGGATGAAGTGATGACCCATTTTTTCTCGTACCGAAGCTTCTCTATACTGAAGCTTGTTTCCAGAAATCATATCAGTGGGTTATTAAACACCTGCAACAACATCAAAAGAGAAACACTAGAAAAAGAGGACGCCACTATACAGGAACTATAGTGGACAGACCAACATAAATCCTCAAGCAATAATCGAGAGAGTTCACAATCTCCATGGAAGATGCCTATGAATTCACCATGGAAGGACCTCCCACTCCCCTGCACTATCTCCTTCCACTCCCTGCACACACACACACGGAGCAGAGAGAGGATGAGAGGGAGATGACTGCGCCGGATCGAGGACGGAGCAGAGGGTGGCCTGCATGCAACTCTTCTCCTGACCGGCTGTGGAGCGTGCTGTTGTACTGACGAGGCAAGTGTCCAAATATATCACCTAAATCAGTTCAAAGAATTTTACAAAAACAAGCAGGGAACAAAGACAAAAGTCATGTATGGCTATCAGGCACAACTTCTATATAAAGAAGGATTAGTAAGGGTCTTAGGAATCGACTACATTATTTCAGTCAACTCAATCTTCATCAGTACTAGAATGACTGGACAAGAAGTTTAGATTTGTAGCAGCACACACACCAAACTTGCAGACTTTTTCTTCAACATTTTTAGGTGATTGCATCAAATAGTATGATTGGAAAAAATATTTCAGATTTGTAACAGCACACACACGATACTTACAGAATTTTATGGAAATGCACGAGTTCTGATTTATCAGTACATAGTTTTATGGAAATGCATGAGTTAACTTCTTCTAGGCACTATCTGGACATGGTGAAGACTAGCTAATGTAAGGATAGGCAGAGAACACTTAGTATTGAACTTTTTTCCAAGTATGTATTGAACTGATTTTTTTTCAATGAGCTGTTGTAGTATAGGTACTAGAGCTACCAGCATCTTTTTATATATCATGATAAAAGGCAAACAAACATGCATCATCTCCACCAGACCATTCTCTCATCATCTTCAGAACATACATACTAGAGAAAATTGAACTGAATATGGAAGAAATTTATACTTTTTTGGGACTGTATCATGTAATACCACATCCAGAAAGCATGCCAAGCGAAATGTATATTTATTTTTAGTTGAAGAACTAGCAGTCTTGCAGCACAACAGGCACATCATGGTGCTATTAACTAACTTACAGAGATCCTTTCTGCTTTGTAGTAGTACTAGTACCTGAGGTTACAAGGGTCGGAAATTTACCATTTGACGGCCTTCACGCCACCAGCAGCGCCGGAGGCGACCTCGTGTCTCCTGCTGTCGACGGGGAACAGGAGCTGGATCCACGGGGAAGAAGGTGGTAGGAGCGCCTTATCTCTCCGATCTCTCACGGGAGGGCCATGCTCGACGTCGAGGTGCAGGGCGGTGGCAGAGGTGAATGGCCTGATCGCTGCATTGTCGCACGGCCCCGTGTGGCGGAGGTTAACGACTTGTGGTGGTAAGGGTGAACTGCTTGAGCATTGCGTCGTCAAA
The DNA here is from genome assembly GCF_018294505.1 of Triticum aestivum. NCBI lineage: Eukaryota > Viridiplantae > Streptophyta > Magnoliopsida > Poales > Poaceae > Triticum > Triticum aestivum. The sequence continues at coordinate 219,764,114 of NC_057795.1, forward strand.
CGGCCTTGTGTGGAGGCAGTGAATGGCCTAGGCGTTGCGCACAGAGAGCGCTAGGCACGAGGCCACAGCGGCTGCCGGCGACGATGGGTTGCACGAGCAGGGCAGAGCCCAGATCGAACTAACGTGGAGATGGGCGCCAGCGGGAAGCAGGGCTTGCACGACAGCGGGATGCAAGTCCCTTTTTTCCCATGCTTGCTCCATGACCTGATGGGGTGCGTCAGTGTCTTCAAAGTGGATGACATCGGAGGAAGGGCGGGAGCCAGGGGAAGACCTGTAGAAAAATCAGAAGAGAAATTTGAAGGAGAAGAAGATTACAAGTTTGCAACCATTGAAGAATTAAGTCCGTATGGCTAGTAGCTATGCATGTTTTAAGTTAAATCTCAGTGAAAGTAATTTTGTACTCCCCATGTAGTAATACCTGGACTTGCTGTCACATGTGTTCTTTCTGTCACATGTGTTCTTTATATCAATACTGGACTATTTTTATATATCTTTATAACAATACTGGACTATTTTTTGTTTTTTTGTATGGATTGTTTGTATAATACATACTGTACCACAGTATATCCTATAGATATTCTTCATCATAAAGGACCACAACAGCCATCATTTCAAAAATGAAGATAGAACGGAAAATAGAATTTACCTTTAGTCTTGACAGCGAGCCTCTCAAGATCATGATCTGCAAGGAAAAGAAGGGAGCAATATAGGTAAAAATATCATACAAATCAGATGAACTATCACATGCAATAGATTATTTTCTAATATGTGTACTGTTTGTATAATATATGAAGGATACAGTTCAAGTTTCAATCAGACAAAAAAATCAATATTTCTAATCTGCAACAAAGCATTTTTTTCCCGGGCAAGTGAAAATAGTGAGACATTGAACTCTATCTAACACACACCCGCCCTATTTTTTTGTTTATGGCTGAACTGATAGTATAATACATTGTGAGTTGCTAATAGTGTTTTTTTCTCCTATAAGAAACATGTTCTTTTCTTCGTATGATATGTAAAACTGAACTATTTCTCCAACACACATCAAACAATTCCCATTGTTCTCTATGAACTGAGGAAAGAATAAATAGTGACCTACTAGTAATCTACTGATGTTTGACACCGGAAACATGTTCTTCTCCACTTTAGGCATTAAGAAAAACATGTGTAGAGCACAAGTGCACCACGAGGTCAGCGTCAGGTTTGATTATGGAGGAGCACACGATCTAGAAAAAATGTATGGGGGAAGGGAACTTGCTACCGGTTGTGAGAGAGAGAGGAGGCACCTACTGCTGGTTGAGAAGGAGCGCTCCAGCAGGGACTCGTGTCCCTGGTCATCCGCTCTGCTGCGAAAGACGGCACTCCAACGTGGACTTGCAGGGGAGGACCTCGGGGGTGGAGGGAGAGGAGGTGAGCCATGGAGGAAGGGGCTGGGTGGCAACTCGCTAGGGGAGGTGTTGGGTGAGGCTGTATTCGTACCAAAATGACAGAACAAGTAGTTGGATTAGCCAATATCTGAGAGACCAATAATATTTGTACAATTCAATCTCACATCAACAAAATGAGATAGGACAGTAACAATTTATATACCAATGTAGTATCAGCTCGTCTATCAAATTGTTGTAGTAGTCCATGCCCTCAAGGTTTGTCTGTCCTATTCCATCTACAAAATGTGGTACCAAGAATCAGAAATTATTCAAAAAGTAATTACAGTCTACTTTTAGTTGCATACACTTGTACACTACTAGTACTTACCAGGGAGTAAGGTGAGGACAAGAAATGAGAATCTGTATGCATCCCAAATCCATCTTGTGCATACGCTTTATATCTTCCCGAGATCCAAGGATTTGCTTACGTATAAAATCAAAGAAACTGACGGACTTCATCAACCCGCAGTCTGTCTGAACTCTTTGAATTTCAGAGATAACAACTCTTTTCACGCGCAATTAGTTCTTACCTTTTTGTAATGATGGTACTGATCTGTTTGCAATGATGGTACTGATCTTCTGAAACATATGTTGTGGACCCTTCAGACGAGTGACCTGCCATCGCAAACTTAGGATATTGGATTTATCTCCAAGATTAGACAGTAAATCAAGTGGCCTTCTACTGATTGCTTAAGCGTTTGTGCATGTAAACTTATTTGCTGAACTGCTACAATTTTTCTGCTCCGCACTTACTACCTCTCAAGGGTGTACTGATATCAAACCTCTAAAAAAATATGTATAGTTTACGTCCATGGCAGCAGTGTGTAGCAGTCGAGCATGTAGTGCATGTGCTGGCTGCCAAAACTGTTTGTGGTGCCGCTATTGCAGAAAGCATGCTGGCCACATCGCCGGCAAGCTTCCATAGAATTGAGACTTGTAGAATTCAAACTAATAAAAAGATGTTGAATCCATCAGTGATCATGCATCACCTTGGACTGTTGTATGTGCTCGACTTGGACAACTGTGCAACGCTTGGTGAAGATGGTGGCTGTGATTCTACTTGGACTGATGTCCGCGCTCCACTTGGACGGCTGCCAGTAACCATGGTGGACGAACTCCTGGCCGAGGGTGGCCAAGGCGACCACCAGGAACTGTAGGTGGCCGTGCTTGTTCTCGGCAGTGAACTCACACGAGGAGGAGGTGATGACGGGAAGCAGGGATCACGGGTGGCCTTCATCTCGCCACCGGATACGGGGTGCTCGCGCTCATGGACGCCAAGGCCAGGATCGACAGCAAAACAGGAGACTAGTGAAATCGAGCTATTCGTCGAGCTGCTGAAACATTTTTACATAGCTAACAGTGGACAAAGATAAAAAAATATGAGTTTCCTTAAACATAACCAAAACAAGCATTTGAATTGGTTATGTACCTCCACTCAAAGAGAGCTTGGACTTGCTACTATTCTTTGTCTAACTGCCAACAGAAGATTGATGTAAAGCATTACAACAAGTCCCCGTCCCCTCGATGCTGGCCCTACACGATGGCACGACAAGTTCTAGTAGCAGCTCGCTGCTCATACCTGCTCGCCAGCTTTATGCCTCGTCTTGCTGCTGCCTCAAGACACTTTGCCACTTACTACTTATCTCCGGCAGTACCCTGCACACACACACACACACACCACCGGCCACCAGTTAACACATATCCACACACACACACACACACACACACACACACAGAAGCAGCCATCTTAATTCCATATTCTTTGTACAAATCCAAGCACATCTTGGGGATCAGGCCCTCCTCGACCTGAAGCTTGTTCAGCATGTAGTATGCGATTTGGTAGATACAAGTAGTATGAGCACACGAATTCTGTAGCATGAAAACAGAGGATTGGTGTAAGTTTATTACTGTACTACTGTACTTACCTTGGATGTTCTTGCGGCAGGCTAAGTTGATCCCTAAGCTTAGTGGGTAGAGGGTATCATCCATGTCTGAAAACGCATGCCAAGAAACAATTGAGGGGTTCAGAAAGAAAGTTTTGGCAGAGAACTCCATGATCGAAATATAGCAGTGCAATGAAAGAGACGTCAATTATTGACGTACCAAACAGCAAGCAATCAAATTTGGCCCGTTTGCGTAGGAGTAGGACTCCATCTTCGCAGTCGGACAGTGCCTGCAACAGAGTTTGTCCCGACAGAGGTTATGAGCTTGAGAAATGATGCAGATAAAACAAAGGGAGCAAACTAGATTATTGAGCTAGCATTAGCATGTCAGTGACCCAACAAGCTAGCAAGAAAGAGATGGAAGATCGAGGCAAAAACAAGAACCGAGCCAAGCAGCTCTGGCATGCAAGTACCTAGACGATGAACGGAAGAGTGGAAGACAGAGCACCAGCTGCAAACACACAACGCAGGTGAGGTTAGTGGATGCCATTTCGCCTAGCTAGGCCTCTCTATTTATACAACAAAGATGATCAGAGTCGCAACTCTTTCGCAGCCACACACCTCATTGTCTACACAACCAGGACTGCATCTTATGCACATTATGGACTGATGATGTAGCAGCACAGAAAACTAAATTTGCTTGCTGATGTGTACAGATGTAGCAGCACAGAGATGTGTACTGATGTACCTTTACTGCTGGATTCTGAAAACATGTGCTTGCTGTCTTGTTGAACGGCCCGGGGTGGCCACAGTGAACGGCTGGGGTGCTACATCAACGGAGGCTCACCAACGGGAGGAGGTAGCGTGGTGGAGGGATTGGAGTGAGCTGGGTCAGCAGTAGGAGTGGATGAGCGCAGCCCCCATCGGAGGAACTGGAGGAAGTGCTGAACAACAATGGAGGTGAGGAGGTGCTCGGCTGGCGGCGGAGCAAGGAGAGATAGCGGCAGCGCGGGGAGGACGTGGTGGCGACGGGTGGTTCTGGGCGACGCGATCTGGTGCAGGGCAACCGCGGCGGCTCGATCCGTGGTTGGAGTGTGGGGAGGCGGCCGGAGCCGAGGGAGAGAGTGGGGGCAGCGGCTGGAGCCGAGGGAGAGGGTGGGGGCAGCGACCGGAGCCAAGGGAGAAGGTGGGGGCGGCGGCCGGAGCTGAGGGAGAGGGTGGGGGCGGCGGCTAGAGCCAAGGGAGAAGGTGGGGGGCTGCGGCCGGAGCCAAGGGAGAGGGTGGGGGCGGCGGCCGGAGCTGAGGGAGAAGGTGGGGACACGGCGGCGCCTGGGGGAGAGGGGAGGCCCCGATGGCGCGTTGGTGGAGGGGGAGGCCCCGACGGCACACTGGTGGAGCTTATCAGGTCGGCGACGGGGGATCGTGATTCTTTTTTTGTCGTCTCGGGTCGGGTAGTTTAGGTTTTTAGCTCGCAGTTCGTCGGATCGCTCCTTATAGGGCTGAGGGATAACAGAATACTAACAAAATAGTCCAGTCTTATATATATATACATATATATATATATATATATATATATATATACACACACATACTATTATAGAAGGAAAAACATAGGTTCAGTTTTGCATTCTTATAGAAAAATATAACTGAGTTGTGTGTCATCTGAAAAAACAAACATAACTTGGGTTGCTGATGTTATAGACAAGCTAGGCTGGGAGGCCCAAAGGCCCTTGATACCTACTGGATCCAAAAAAGTTGAAACATGTCGTGGGCTGCCCATGTTAAACAACAAAACCTGGCCCCTCAAAAAAAATGTTAAACAACAAAACCTAGGCCATGGACCTGGTGGGCTCGGGACTGTCAGCCTCTCGACGAACAGTCGTCTCCCGATTCCTCTTGTTTTGCTAACCATATTGGGAACGACAGACGGCAGCGCTGCAGCGAGAGCACCAGTGCGGAGGACGATGTTGAGACCTCGGACCGAACGAGCCGGAGCGGGGGAAGACGCAGGCAGAGGGGAGTACGAGGGTTAACTTGTTCGGGTGCAGGATGGGCCGGTGGAGCTGCCGCTGCCGGACAATGTGTGGGAGTAGAGGGATGGCCTGGCCAACGCCATAGGCTATGATGGGTTACCAAGGCGTGCGTGGCAGCGCCACCAACCGCTGTATAGGAATAGGACGAAAGATTGAACAAAATAAAGAAATGCAAATGGATAGGTGGTTGGTCCCAGATGTATGTGTACGAGACCTGCTGGGTCCACCTGAGAAGGGGAATATGTTGGGAGGAAGGAGATCCAAAGCACGGCAACCGAGTGAACTAGTTACATACATAAGTAAATAGCCACTAAAAAAGCAAACAAGTTAATGGGTTCTTAGAATAAATATTTCAGACAAAACAGATAATTACGACACATAGGCTAATGCATGAAACACTCAGATGATAAAGGTGCTTAAACAGATAAAGTACAACATTTAGACCTTCCTGGCATGCTTGATCATGACGCTGCGGCTGTCCGTGTACTCGTCGGTTACGGGAAGCAGACACACCCTCATGTCCAAGATCCGCATGTACATGTCGTAGCATGCGTATGCGTCCTTGGCCGCGTAGGTTATGTAGGCTAGATTCAGAGGTACCTCCCACATGTTCAAGTAGTTGGTATCGGTGTCTTCTTTCATGTTGGCGTAGCAGGGGTCGATGATGGTCTCGGCGAGGTCAACCACGGAGTCATTTTCCTGCCCATTACCGATGATCTTGTACTGCTTCTGGATGTCGACAAGTTTGTTGCACTAGATGGCCGAATTGTCGTGTTCTTCCTTCTCTCCACTGTAGCGAAGGTGCAGGCGGCGCTGCCGATGAAACGGCCGAATGCTCCAGAACCTCTGATGGCCCTACAACAGTGGTAGACGAGAACCTCGTCCCGCACTCATACCTGGGTGACGGCGATCCACTGGTCCCTGTCAGGAGAGAATGGATGGGCACAAGGTCTATTCCCGCGATCTTGTGCTTTCTTGTCCTGAAGGTCCTTCTTGAACTCGGCGAGGCAGAGCTTCACCGAGTCCGGATCGCTGGTGTACATCACATTCAACTTAGTGCAGCCATGGGACTGAATGACGAACTCAAAGGTGAACTCCTTGCTGAAGTCCATATCCAGCAGGCTCACCCCTCGGATCGCCATTATAGTCTCTTCAAGTGAACGAGTGGGTAGGCGACGGCAACAATTCATTTTTCAGCTCTTGGGGAACTGGATACAACAGTAAACTGAGTGTGTACAGGCGACAACAGTTACTATCCTCCCTCTCGCGCTGCACGCCCGGCAGAACATGCACCCTCGGCGCATTCAAACGCCTCCATCAAGAAACCTATTCCGGCCACACGTCGGTTCACGACCGGGTCTATACTGGTACTGTAATAACAAGTGTTAGTGGTCACTTTACTTAAATTAATTAGTTTTAATTAAAATTTATTCTTAAAACAAGCAATGCATTAGCTCTTTCTATCACTGCCACAGGATCAACATGCACAACAATTAGAATTATTATTCTCATGACGCACACGATCAACACATTTGTCGCACTTTCACACAGATAATACTACCAAGTTTGAACTGTTTGTTGTGGTTGCTGTCCTCTGCATCATCATGATGTGTTTCCCAGCTTGAAAGATTCAGAACCAACAAATAAGATTTAAATAATAAGTACAACAAAGATGCCTACACATCTAATTGATTCCCAGCTTGCAAGATTTAGAACCAACAAATAAGATTCAAATAATAAGTACAACAAAGATGCCTACACATCTCATTGATTCCCAGCTTGCAAGATTCAGAACCAACCCATTAGAGCCTTTTGATAAAGTGAATATCGGGATTAAATCTATCTTGGCTAGCCGTGTCATACAACCCAAGAACTTGGCGAATGCTCTTGACCATCACAACATCTGTTGTTGAGTATTCCTGTTTGCACAACACAGATAAGAAAGAGCATGATTACTATAATAGTGGCACTAGTTGAAGTCAACCTGCAGCTCCACTCGATGATACAATTCATGTGACTTTTTTTGTAGTTCACCTGAAATGAAGCAAAGATTGCATCATTCAGCTAGCAAGAAGTACTTGCTCTCGTGACCTGGCATGTTCTTGTTTAGTAGTTGCACAAAAATTGAGCAACATTAAGGTTGGATGTCCTGCTCATGTAAAGTGCAACTATAATTTGCTCATCCTTTTGTGCAGTTCCACTAAAATAAAGTGCCATTGTGGTGACGGTGACGACTCATCTTGCAAAGGCTAATAAAATGTTGCACGAGATTACCAACAGAATTTGATGGAGATTTTGGAAACTCAAATCACCATTTTGTGCAGTTCCACCAAAATTGAGAGATGTTGCCCACGTGACATTTTAGTTGAACTGCACAAGACATTCATTCCAAAAAAAGTGTTTTGTGAAATTCACCAAAAGGTCACAATAGCAACAATGTGAAATGGATATCCCTATCTGCACAAAAAGATAGAAAGAAAACAGTTGCTGGTCAATAACAAGATACGAAACATACACGAAATGAAAAGAAGCATCTTGATTATGTTCATGGCAATCATGCAAGGACCATAGAAAATTTAAAACGTTAGCAATGCTTCATGTTACCGGAAGCATTACGATCAACAATGCCATTCATCAAATATGGGATTACTTTAATGGTGGCATTGCTTGTTTACCAGATACAGTAGATCAACAGCAGCTAAAGAGTTGGTTTAGAGGCATGGGACCGTGGGGACACCAGGACACTCAGCAGCATAAAGAAGCAACTTACTTATCATATTGGCAGCAGGAGTACCATTTGTAACACAGTTTAATTGCATCATATCACTAGAGGCATTAGATTAATAATAACACTGGTTAGACATGTCCTTAAGGTAACAGTGTGTTCGCTTCATTTTACATGCGCCCTTACATTAACAACAACAAAAAGTTGGTATAAGGACATGCGACAGTGGACGCATCAACACAATGTACCTACAAGGAGGCATAAAGTGGTGATGTCGAGTTTGTTCATACTCTGTGAGGGCAGCAAATCTAATCCTGGAGACCTTTTACTATGTGAGAGCAGCAAATCTAATCCTAGAGACCATTTACTATGTGAGGGCAACAAATCTAATCCCGAAGACCTTTTACTATGGGAGGGCAGCAAATCTAATCCTGGAGACCTTTTACTATGTGAGGGCAGCAAATCTAATCCTGGACATACTCTGTTGACTTGTCCACCAGCCGCCACTTCCTATCCTTTTTTCAACCAATAATAGATATGTTCCTTATCCAGTTTGTACCATTTTCCCTCTTTATTTCCCTTTTCAACCAAGAGAGCGGTTGGGTATCCGATCTCTACTACTTTCCCCCTGTTATTTCCGCTTTGAATCAAGTCCTAGATTCATGCTGCAACTTTCCCCATTTTCTTCGTTGTTTGAACCAAGTCCTAGATTCGACTGCATGAAGTAGCTTTACCTCCAATAATACTAAAAATTTAGGTGGCTTTGGAAGAGCTGATGGAAGTAGAAAAAGATGCACATGCAAACACATGGGGAGCTGGGGCAGTAGAGCAAGGTCGCTTTCGAAGAACTTATACCTGAGGGTCGTCGGGATGCCGGCGGCGGTAGGTCAGATCTGCGCACAATACGACAGGGAGGAAGAAGGGTCGGAGGACCTCCCGAACCGGCGCTGTGTCAGAGAGAACGACACGGGTAGAGGGATCGGGACCCGCCGACAGCTGTTGGTTTCCCCCCTCGCCGAAGATGACTGCGTGAATGATGCACCTAGTCCTCTACACACACCGGCCGAAGGGATCCGGCAGGATCTGTGACCAGCGGTGAGCAGAGAGAAAATGTCGCTACCGCTGTCTTGTTTAGATCTGGAGAGGATGAGAGAATGAAGAGAGCAACCCTAGTAAAGCAAGCGCTCAGGCCCTTGCCTATATATATAGTGGACTGATTATCTTTTTCTCTCCACAACTAGTGTTTCAATTTGTGTACGTGGCATTAAAGAAAAGAAACTCTCTATTTAACGTGACTAATTGTATGATCCTACTTACTAGTAGTAGTATTGTTCACTTGTGCTCCCCGGCCCTCCATTCATTGAACAACCCCATGGGTGAATAAACATACAGTACTAGTATTTATGTAGAACTAACAAGCTCGAACTATTTTTGCATAGTTAAAAGTTGAGGGCAAGGCTTTTCCCAGGCAGTACACGCGACAGTTTTTGCGTAGGCGCTTTGATAGAGAGGCGAGGAGAGTGAAGGAGTAGCGGATTCAACTTACTGCTGGAAAGGTAGGCTGTGCGATTTGATGGCGCATTACTGCTGGAAACATGGGGTCTTGTGATATGACTACTCACTATAGTCATGAATTACTGGCGCTACGACCGGGGTGATGCCCCCCTTCCATTCCCCACTCTAATCTGGTGCATGACACATCGACCCAGATGCTGGCTCTCCCACATGTCGGTGAAGTACGTAAGAAGGAGCAAAGAATCATGCGGTATATATAGTGTATATACTAGTACTACTACTCATGTCGGAGGAGTGTGAACCATCGAAAGCTACGCCCCTGGCCGTCAGGTCAGGTTTGGAAGCCTAAACTTCATGGCCGATATCCGCGGGGACTTGATCTTCGATGGATCTGAGCCACAGCCGAGCAGGCCGCGCTGTCATGATGGGCACGACCTAACTCTGCCACCGGACAGCACCTTGGAGGCCACACCCGAATCCGCTCCGACCCATAGTCCGGAGCCGATCGCTCAGATCGAGGACGGATGGCTGGACACAGCCTCGGGAGCTGCAACTTCTACGGTGATGGAGCCGAACACTTACCTTGTCCCGCATAAAGCCCATGACTCCGAGGTGCCGGACTCTCTGCCGGACTCCGAACCTCCTGCGCCCCTGCCAGTCAAATCCGATTGGGCGCCGATCATGGAATTCACCGCTGCGGACACCTTTCAGCACTCACCCTTCGGGGATATCTTAAATTCGCTGAAGCATCTCGCACTATCCGGAGAGCCCTGGCCGAACTACGGCCAGGATGGTCGGGACGCGGACAATGAAGAAATTCAGAGCCCACCCACCACCCACTTCGTAGCCACCGTCGACGATCTAACCGACGTGCTAAACTACGACTCCGAAGACATCAACGGTATGGATGACGATGCCGGAGACGATCAAGAACCAGCGCCTACAGGGCACTGGAAGGCCACCTCGTCACATGACATACATATGGTGGACACCCCAAGGGGAAGCAATACCGAGGAACAACGGGATGTGGCAGAGGATAATCCCGCTGATAAACAATCAAAACGGCGACATAGACGCCACCCTAAGTCCCGCCTCGATCAAAGCAGCATTCCTAACGACCCAGCGATAGAGCAGGGCAAACTAGCGGACGACGAATATACAACCAAGCAACCATCCGAACAGGACGAACCGGATAATCAACCCCTCCACGGAGCAATCAACAGTCCGGACACACCACCGGAGCATAAGAACCTTCACAAAAGACTCGTCGCCACTGCAAGAAGTTTGAAGAAGGAAAAAAGGAAGCTCAAAACAGCGGAAGACATACTCAGAATGAAGTGGAGCAAAATACTCAAGTCCGCAGACAAATATGGCAATGGCCATCAAACAAAGAGCTACCCAAAGCGCAAGCTGCTGCCAGAATTTGACGAGGAAGCCATAGAGCCCTCACAGTCAAAAAATAAAGAGGCCGCCTGGCCGGATAGACGGCCAGATGACAGGCCAAAAGCGACAAGTGGTACCGCACACAAGCCGACTTATGATCCTGGGAAAACAGACGGCCCAACTAGGTCCATCTACGGGCCAAAAAAGAGGGCCCCAGGAAGTAACACAACACGACAAGTGTTCGAAGACAGCGGCACACCCAAATACAGGGGCGCCGCACACCCGCTATGTTTTACCAATGAGGTGCTGGATCATGAATTTCCAGCATGGTTCAAACCCATAAACATAGAGGCATACGACGGCACAACAGACCCCGGAGTCTGGATAGAAGATTACATACTACACATACACATGGCCAGAGGAGATGATCTCCACGCCATAAAATACTTACCCCTCAAGCTCAAAGGGCCAGCTCGGCATTGGCTCAAAAGCCTCCCAAAAAACACTGTTGGAAGTTGGGAAGAGCTTGAGGACGCGTTTAGAGCAAATTTTCAAGGGACTTATGTCCGCCCTCCGGATGCAGACGATCTGAGTCATATAACCCAACAGCCCGGAGAGTCAGCGCGCAAATTCTGGAACAGGTTCCTTACCAAAAAGAACCAAATAGTCGACTGTCCGGACGCGGAAGCCTTAGCAGCTTTTAAACACAACGTCCGAGACGAATGGCTCGCCAGACACCTCGGCCAAGAGAAGCCAAGAACAATGGCCGCGCTAACAAGCCTCATGACGCGCTTTTGCACAGGAGAAGACAGCTGGCTAGCAAGATGCAGCACCAGCGACCCGAGTACATCCGAGATCAGAGATGGAAACGGAAAATCACGGCGCAGGAAAGATCAGCGCCGGAATAAAGAAAAAAGCCCAAAGGGCACGGCGGTCAACGCCGGATTCAAAAGCTCGCGGCCAAACAATAAAACACTGCCTCTTAAGGACAACAGCGACGAGCTATCAAATTTAAACAAAATCTTAGATCGGATATGTCAAATCCACAGTACCTCCGGAAGGCCTGCAAACCATACCAACCGAAATTGTTGGGTTTTTAAACAGTCTGGCAGACTCAACGCCGGACACAAGGGGCTCGATGCGCCAAGCAAGGACGATGACGAACCCCACCAGCAGAGCACCAGAAGTCAAAAGACTTTCCCACAAGAAGTCAAAACAGTAAACTCACTTCATGTGATAATACGGAAAACCAACACAGCACTCGCTAAGACAAGTGTCGCACGGTCCACCCCAGTGGAACACCGAGATTGGATGTCAAAACCAATCACTTTCGACCATCTGGATTAGTCCAGAAGTATCCGGAACGCAGGATAGACTGCCCTGATACTGGATCCCATAATAGACGGACTGCAATTCACGCAGGTTTTGATGGACGGCGGCAGTGACTTAAACCTGCTATATCCGGACACAATCCACAAGTTGGGATAGACCCTGCTACAATTCGGCATAGCTGCACTTCCTTCAAAGGAGTGGCGCCAGGCCCTTACACCAGGTGCACAGTTTCATTATTACTAGAAGTTGTGTTCGGGTCACCTGACAACTTCCGACGAGAAAAGCCAACCTTTCATGTCGCCCCATTTAAAAGTAGCTATGAAGCATCACTGGGACGAGAAGCTTTCGTCCGCTTCAATGCAATACCACATTACGCGTCTCTTACGCTTAAAATGCTCGGTCCACGTGGCATCATTTCATTAAAAGGTCGCCTGAGACCCCGGACACGGCTGGAGGAGTCCGAAATGAATAAGCTAGGGGCTACATAGCCGCACACCCCTTCACAAGGGTTTGTACATATAAGCCATAATGAGCTAGCATAGGCTCAACATTATTAATCTATATTTCAATTTTTTATGCACTTTCTCGCACGATTTCTTTTCCAAACTAAGTTCCTCTCTTTTTTACAAATGAACAGCGTGCACACCCGTCCAGGATACGGCACAACGGAGACACGGGCGCAGACGTGCAGTAGGGACCCATTGCAAGGACTCTTTTCAGACTAAGACCCTACGTAAACCTTTCTTACTGTCTCTTGTTGCTATAATCCCCTGGTTTCTCATTATAACCAGAGTGGAGCCTGGCGTTTTGGCATCGGCCACGCCAAAAGAACTTGCCCGTACCTGGACACAAGGGGCTTAGGGCATTGTTTTGCCCGCTATTGTAAAGACCGAACACCTTCGAGAGTGTTCGGCGTCTCGAGTTAGGCCTTATATGCATCGGCTCCGAATCATGTCTTTGGTCAAATGTTGGGTTTGCCCGGCTCCTGTGTTTTGCTGCCTTACGTTCCGTATCATCGGCTAACGCGGCACCAGGAGAACTACTACGATTGTGCCCCAGTTCGGCTGGGCGAGCACCTCAGTAGAGAAAGCCGAAAACTGACTATCATGATACAACGAGAGACTGGTCAACCACTCGATCGACCATGGGAATGTTTAGAATTCCTCCACTTTGACGAAGGGCCGTTTCCCGGTCAGGCACATACGCGCCCCAAATTCGGAGAGCGCGGTGCCCCCAGGGGCTATGTCGTAGCCCCACCCTCGAACTCCATGGCTAAGTGAAAGTGATAAAGCATTATAGTCCGGTTGCCTCGTTTGCTACGCTACCACCTCCTTTACAGGACCGAGACGTCGGATTAAGTGTGAAAACGCGCTATTTTTTGCGAACACCCCCGCACCTTGTGCGTGGGGGCTGAAGCCGACGACTTCCATCTTTCAGGTTATACACACGTATACATGAACGACCGCATAGGAGATATTCTATTACTTGAACGCACAAGTATAAAAGGCGCTTACATCTTAAATATTGTTTTACATCATAAAAACGTTCATTCGAACGTAACATTTTTTGAGCACTGCGACTCTATTACACGAGCACCACGCAACACTTCGCCAAAATAGTGCTCGGCGGGTAACCGGTTATCATCCGAACCCGGGGTCGCAACAGCGGTGGCATCCATCTCTGTCCAATGTGTCTTCACACGAGCGAGTGCCATCCGCGCACCCTCTATGCAGGCCGACCGCTTCATCGCCTTGATATGCGGCACCGCCCCAATCAATTGCTACAATAAGCCAAAGTAACTCTTCGTCTCGGGCCTATCCGGCCGGACATGGGTCACTATATCCTTCATAGCAAGCCCGGACAACCTATTTATCTCAGCCCACTCGGCCAAATGATCGGTCAGCGGAAGTGAACGCTCCGGACTATGGAATTGAGACCAATACAGCTCTTCCATCTTGTGATCCTTCTGGCTTCGAAAATGCACAACGACATCCGCCGCACTCGCTGCTAAGTCCATGTAAGGGTCCTCCGGACCCCACAGTTGGCCCAGCTGAGCATACTTTAGATTCGTAAACCTTCGGCGCAGCAGAAAAGGCTTGCTAGCTACAATATCTCCGGCCTGGCACAACTCTTCCTTTATAGCCCGCATTGTAGAGTGGGCATCCTTGGCTTCAGCGGTGGCCTTCTCCAGGTCTTCTTGCCCCGCTAGGCACTCCTTCCCAAGAGCCTCATTGCGGTCGGTAGCATCTTTTAACTTCAAGGCCATTTCGGCCATCTCTTCCCTGCTCCGGCAGTGTGCGGCCCTTTCTGCCGCTAACTCCTCGGCCACCCTCGAGGCCGCCGCATTACTCCTTCTGGCCTGCTCCTTGGCTTGAGCAAGTTCGGCCCGAAGGCTTTCCACAACAGCGGCACTATCTGCATTTCACGCACATGTTGTAAGGAGCTGGCTTCGGCCCCCTTACCAAGTGACCGCACAAAAACACTTACCTTGCGACTCATCAAGTCGCCTGTTGACTAGCGTGATGTCCGCATCCGCAACAGCAAGTTGCCGCTTTAGTTCAGCGACTTCATCAGTCCGGCTGGCCCCCGGACGACCCGCCACCTGCATCGGCACAGCGGAAATTTAAACCTGTGATTTTGATCCTCGGCACGCTGTCGATTTCGACAACCTATCGAGTCTCAGGGGCTACTATCTATACAGGGCGCATTCTATATGCTAAACTGTTAAAAGGTGTGTCATTTTTACGCACCTCAAACCCCGCCAGCAAACTCCTGACGGCATTATGCAACCCGCCTTCGGCCGACAAAATCCTTTCAATCACCATGCTCATCAATGCGTGGTGATCTTCTGAGATAGACGCCTTCTCAAGCAGATCCTTCAGCCGTACACCAGTTGGCGCCGAACTATCTGGCTTTGCCAAACCAGGGGGCTCCCTCCGTGACGACACTTCAGGCTCGTCCGCCCTATCCGACGGTGCCCCGGACGGAGGCGTCTCGCTCTCCATCATCTCCGGACGAAGGTCCCCCGAAGACGAGCTCATTTGTGAAGGACGGAGATCCGAACTACAAGGTAAAAACTTTAGTTATCCTCAGAAGCACAAATAGGGATGTCCCTTATTATAAAACTCCTTTCTTTCTACTTACGGCTCATTGGAGGGCTGACTCTTTAAGGGAGATTGTGCGGCCGGGGCCTCCCCGGACGCAGGACCCTCTGGCGAAGATTTCTTCCCCCGTTTAGGGGCTTTTGCCCCAGGGTCCTCGGAGGCAGTCCTCTTCTCCCCTTGGAGGGAGGGATTCTCGATCCCCCATCTTTCAAGAGCCTCCTTAGGCGAGGCAGTAGCTTTCCTGCTTTCCCCTTCGCCTTCCTCTGGAGGCGCAACCTCAAGCATCCGAACCAACACGGAATCCAGCGCGGTCTCGAGGAGGGGGGCCGGACACTGTATCAATTTTGCTGCCGCTACCCACTCGTGTTTAGAAGGAAGTTGGTCATAAGGCGAATTATCGAAAGGCAAACAAACGGCATGTCCGGACTTGGAACTACTTACTTGAGTATCCGGGCGATTGCAGCTTAGGCCAGCATCCTCGGTCAATTCCGGACGCGCCTCTTGCGATCCGAAGAATAATTTGTACATCTCCAGGGGTGTCATACCCATGAAGTGTTGAAGAATCCGTGGGCCCTCCGGATTGAACTCCCACAGTCGGAGAGGGCGGCGTTTGCAGGGCGGGATACGCCTAATCAGCATAACCTGCATTACCACCACCATATCGACCTCCCTCGTTTGGAGATCTCGAATCCGGCCCTGCAGTTGGGGCACGTCCTTTGACGGCCCCCAGTTGATCCCTTGGTTGACCCACGACATCAACCGTCGTGGAGGTCCCGGGCGGGATGAGGGCGGCGGCTTTTGTCTGCGGCCCCTCGGAACGGTGATATAGAACCACTCTTGCTGCCACGGGCCGAGCTCCTCTTGGAAGGAGCTAGCGGGCCACGGGGCATCGGCCCTCCTACTTATGGCCGCCCCGCCGCACTCTGCTTGACGCCCCCCGATCATCTTCGGCGCCACATTGAAGGTCTTCAGCCACATGCCGAAGTGAGGGGCGACGTGGAGGAAGGCTTCGCAAACAACAATAAATGCGGAAATATGGAGGATGGACTCCGGAGCCAAATCGTGAAATTCCAACCCATAGTAAAACATGAGCCCTCTCACAAAAGGATCCATCGGGAAGCCTAAACCCCGACGGAGGTGGGATACAAAGACGACATACTCGCCGGGCTCGGGGGTGGGGATGGCCTGCCCTTCGGCAGGCAACCTGTGCGAAATCTCATAAGCCAGGTACTTGGCCTCCCGCAACTTTAGCACGTCCTCCTCCGTCACCACCGGCCCTGGAGGTTGGAACCGGACATCGTTGAAGGTCTGAAGCGCTCGAATCTGGAGCTCTAGGTGCTGGAACTTGGAGCGGGGAGAGGATTCGATGGAGGATTGAAGAAAAGAAACGAGCCTTGGTCCCGTTATAAAGAGGGAGAATACCAAGAGCCGTCTCCGTTACCGTTTGGGACTCGCCTTCGATAGAGGGGGCATGGCGACGGGCGCGGTAGGGTTACCCACGTCCGTATTGATGAGAATCCCGAATTAAGGGGAAACACGATCTCTGCTTCGACGAGACGTGCCAAGGAAACCGCTTCGCTAAATGCGCTGAGGTGGTAGAGTAAAAAATGGTTCAAGTAATGGCTTGGTAGTGGCGTGACGTCATGCCACAAAAAACGTCAGCGGATCGAACTTGTGTATATGTTATTCTCTCTACGGTGAAATGTGGAATTTATTTTGCAGAGCCGGACACTATCCTGGTGTTCACAATCTTCTATCATTCGGAGGAGGAACCCGCCTTGCAATGCCAAGCAATATACGCGCCGGACTTATCGTCATTGAAGCCTGGTTCAGGGGCTACTGAGGGAGTCCTGGATTAGGGGGTGTCCGGATAGCCGGACTACCATCATCAACCGAACTATCATCGGCCGGACTATCATCATCGACCGGACTCCAAGACTATGAAGATACAAGATTGAAGACTTCGCCCCGTGTCCGGATGGGACTTTCCTTGGCATGGAAGGCAAGCTTGGCGATACGGATATGTAGATCTCCTACTATTGTAACCGACTCTATGTAACCCTAGCCCTCTCCGGTGTCTATATAAACCGGATGGCTCTAGTCCGTAGAACAACAACCATTACAATCATACCATAGGCTAGCTTCTAGGGTTTAGCCTCCTTGATCTCGTGGTAGATCCACTCTTGTAAACATCCACAATATCAATATCAATCAAGCAGGACGTAGGGTTTTACCTCCATCAAGAGGGCCCGAACCTGGGTAAAACATCGTGTCCCTCGTCTCCTGTTACCATCCGCCTAGACGCACAGTTCGGGACCCCCTACCCGAGATCCGCCGGTTTTGACACCGACAAAGGGGCTTAACTGGGGGCCGTCCAAAGACGTACCCCTATTGCAGGACCGGATTTGAGGCCTCCAAGAAAGGGAGATTAATCTGGTCGTAGTGGCATAGGTTATGCTGATTCGGCGCCTTCTGCCCTGCAAACGTCGCCCCCTCCGCCTGTGGGAATTTAATCCGGAGGGGCCACGAGCTCTCCAACACTTCATGGGTTTGACACCCGTGGAGATGTACAAACTGTTCTTCGGATCGCATGAGATGCGTCCGGACTTGACCGAGGACGCTGGCCTAAGCTGCAATCGCCCAGATACTCAAGTAAGTAGCCCTGTGTCTGGACATATTGTCCATTTATTTATCATGGGTTTGCCGTTTAACCAGCTATGCCTTGGTCAGGAGTGGATATCGCAAGAAAAACTGATACGGTGTCCGCCCCCCCTCCCTGAGACCACGCCGGATCTCGTGTTAGCCAAAATGTTGGAGGTTGCGCCTTCAGAGGAGGGCGAAGGGGGGCACAGGGAAACTACCACCTCAGCCAAGGAGGCTTTCAGTAAGGGGGGAATCGAGAGTCCCTCCTTCCAGGGGGAGAAGAGGACCGCTTCCGAAGACCCGGAGGCCAAGGCCTCAAAGCGGGGAAAGAAATCTGCACCGGAAGGTCCTGTGCCGGGAAGAGCCCCGGCTGCACTATCTCCTCAGAGGAATCAGCCCTCCAGCGAGCTGTAAGTAAAAGGGGGGATTTTGTAATAGGGGACACCCCTGCTTTATTTCTAAGGGTAACCGAAGTTTTCACCTTGTAGTTCAGATCTCAGCCCATCTCAGCAGAGCTCATCTTCGGGGGACCTTCGTCCGAAGATGATAGAGAGCGAAATGCCTCCATCTGCTGCCCCGTCGGGCGGGGCGGACGACCCTGAGGTGTCGTCACGGAGGGTCTCCCCGAGTCCGGCGGGGACGGGGAGTTTGGCACCCATTGGAGTACGGTCGGTGGAGCTGCAAGATTTGCTCAAGAGGGCGTCTATCTGAGAAGATCACCACACATTAATGAGTACGGTGATTGAAAGGATCTCATCCGCCGAGAGCGGGTTGTATGAGGCCGTCGGAAGTTTGCTGACGGGGTTTGAGGTACGCAAAAAATGACATACCTTTTGACAGTTTTGCACATGGAGTGCACCCTGTATAGATAGTAGCCCCTGAGACTTGGTATGCTTTCGAAAGCGACAGCGTGCCGAGGATCATAATCTCAGTTATAGAATGTCGCCTTTCCTATGCAGTTGGCGAAATGTTCGGTGGCCAGCTGGACTGATGGAGTTGCCGAGCTGAAGAAGCAACTCGATGTTACAGATGCGGACATCGCGCTGGTCAATAAACGACTTAATGAGTCACATGGTAGGTGGTTGCTCCGCGGTTGCCTAGTAAGGGAGCTGATGCCCGTTCCTTACAATTTATATGCTTGACGCAGATGGTGCCGCTGCTGTGGAAGACCTTAGAGTAGAGCTTGCTTGAGCCAAGGAGCAAGCCAGGAAAAGTGATGCGGCTGCCTCGAAGGCAGCGGAAGAGCTAAAATCCGAAAAGGCTGCTCACTGCCGAAGCAGGGAGGAGATGGCCGGAATGGCCATGAAATTAAAAGATGCTGCCGACCGCTATGAGGTTCTTGAAAGAGAACGCCAAGCGGAGCAAGAGGACCTGAAGAAGGCCGCCACCGAAGCCAAGGATGCCCGTAGTGCGATGCGGGCTATGAAGGAGGAACTGCATCAGGCCGGAGACATTGCGGCTGGAAAGCCCTTTATGCTGCGTAGGAAGTTCACGAATCCAAAGTATGCTCAGCTGGGCCGATTGTGCGGTGTGGAGGATCCTTATCTGGATTTGGCGGCGAGTGCGGCGGACACAGTCATGCACTTCCGAAGCCAGAAGGATCACGAAATGGAAGAGCTTTTCTGGTCTCAATTCCATAGTCCGGAGCGTCCACTTTCGTTGAGTGATCGGCTGGTTGAGTGGGCTGAGCTGAATAGATTGTCCGGACTTGCCATGACGGATGTGGTCGCTCATCTGTGGCCGGAAAGGACCAAGCCTGAGAGTTATTTTGGCTTGTTGCAGCAATTCCTTGGGGCGGTGCCGCATATCAAGGCGATGAAGCGGTCAGCATGCATAGAAGGTGCACGGATGGCTCTCGCCCGTGTGAAGACATACTGGGCGGAGATGGATGCCACCGCTGTTGCATCCCGGGGTTCGGACAAAAGCCGATTACCCGCCGAGCACTATTTTGAGGAAGTCCTGCAGGGCGCTCGTTTAATAGAGTCGCAGTGCTCGAAAGATGTTATGTTTAAATGACATGTATGATTTCTGAGATCATGTTTATAATGCAACGGCTTTTTATACTTGTGCGTTCAAGTATTGAACTATTTCCTGTGCGGCCGTATATGTATGAATAACCTGAAAGATGGCAGTCTTTGGCTTCAGCCCCCACGCACATGGTGCGCGGGTGTTTGCAAAAAAAGTGCTTTTTCACACTTAATCCAACGTCTTGGTCCTTTAAAGGAGGTGATAGCATAGCAAACTAGGCAACCGGACTATAATGCTTTATCACTTTCACTTAGCCATAGGAGCTCGATGGTGGGGCTACTATATAGCCCCTAGAGGCACCGCACTCTCCGAACTCAGGGCACGTATGTGCCTGACCGGGAAGCGGTCCTTCTTCAAAGCGGAGGAATTCTAAACATTCCAATAGTCGATCGAGTGGTTGACCAGACTCTCGCTATATCATGACAGTCAGTTTTCGGCTTTCTCTACCCAGGTGCTCGCTCGGCCGAACCGGGGCACAATCGCAGTAGTTCTCCTGGTGCCGCGTTAGCCGATGGAGCGAAACGTAAGGTAGCAAAACACAGGAGCCGGGCAAACCCAACATTTAACCAAAGACATGATTCGGAGCTGATGCATATAAGGCCTAACTCGAGACGCCGAACACTCCCTGAGGTGTTCGGTCTTTATGATACCGGGCAGAACAATGCCCTAAGCCCCTAGTGTCTAGGTACAGGCGGGAACTTTTGACGCGGCCGATGCCAAAACTCCAGCCTCCTCCTCGGTTATGGTAGGAAACCAGGGGATGTGTATCAACAAGAGATAGTAAGAAAGGTTTATGCAGGGTCTTAATCTGAAAAGAATCCTTGCAACGGGTCCCTGCTGCACGTCTGCGCCTGTGTCTCCGTTGTGCTGTATCCTGGACGGGTGTAGCACGTGCTTCATCTGTAAAAGAGAAGGACTTAGTTTGGAAGAAATATCGTGCAAAAGATGTATTTAAAATAAAGTATAATTTTGAAGATGAATAAAGTTGAGCTTTATTGGCTCTCATCGTTTATACGTGCGGCCCCTTGTAAAGGGGTATGCGGCTGGGAAGCCCCTTGTTTATTTATGTCGGACTCGCCTAACCGTGTCCGAGGTCTGAATGACCTGTTTTTAGGGGCTTTGACCTGCAAGGTCGGATTAGTGTGTGGCTGTCAAGGCAGTCTCACGTTCTCCGTGGTCGAGGAACACTCGGAGTTACTCTTTAATGAGATTATGCCGCGTGGACCGGGCATTTTAAGCGTAAGAGACGCGTAATGTGGTATTGCGTTAAAGCGGGCGAAAGCTTCGCGTCCCAGTAGTGCTTGAGGGCCACTGTTAAATGGGGCGATATGGAGAGTGAGCTTTTCGCGACGGAGGTTGTCGGATGAACCGAACACAACCTCTAGTGGTACAGAGCCTGTACAATTGGCTTAAAGGCCTGGAGTCGCTCCTTTGAAGGAAGTGCTGCTACGGTGAATTTTGGTAGGGTCTATCCTCATTCTATGGATGGTGTCCTGGTATGGCAGGTGCCACACTATGTTTTCGTGTTATCACATGAAGTGAGTTTACTGTTTTGACTTCTAGTGGGAAAGTCTTTTGTTTTCCGGCGTGCTGCTTGTGGGGTTCGTCGTCGTCTTCGTTTGGTGTGTCGAGCCCCTTGCGTTCGGCGTTAAGTCGGCCGGACTGCTTGAAGACCCAACAATCCCTATGGGTATGGTTTGCAGGCTTCCCGGGG
The DNA here is from genome assembly GCF_018294505.1 of Triticum aestivum. Classification (NCBI taxonomy): domain Eukaryota; kingdom Viridiplantae; phylum Streptophyta; class Magnoliopsida; order Poales; family Poaceae; genus Triticum; species Triticum aestivum. The sequence continues at coordinate 219,785,901 of NC_057795.1, forward strand.
GTACTATGTATTTGACATAGTCTATCCAGAATTTCGTTTAGGTTGGATAGCTCGTCACTGTTATCCTTGAGCGGCAGTGTTTTATTGTTCGGCCGAGAGCTTTTGAATCCGGCGTTGACCGCCGTGCTATTTGGGCCATTTTCCTTATTCCGGCGCTGATCTTTTCTGCGTCGTGATTTCCCATTTCCATCCCTGACTTCGGATGTACTCGGGTCGCTGGTGCTGCATCTAGCCAGCCAGCTGTCTTCCCCCGCGCAAAAGCGGGTCATGAGGCTTGTTAGTGCGGCCATTGTTCTTGGTTTTTCCTGGCCGAGGTGTCTGGCGAGCCATTCGTCTCGGACGTTGTGCTTAAAGGCTGCTAAGGCTTCGGTGTCCGGATAATCGACTATTTGGTTCTTTTTGGTGAGGAACCTGTTCCAGAATTTGCGTGCTGACTCTCCGGGCTATTGAGTTATGTGACTTAAATCGTCTGCATCCGGAGGGCGGACATAAGTCCCCTGAAAATTTGCTCGAAACGCATCCTCGAGCTCTTCCCAACTTCCAATGGTATTTTCTGGGAGGCTTTTGAGCCAATGCCGAGCTGGCCCTTTGAGCTTGAGGGGTAGGTATTTTATGGCATGGAGATCGTCTCCTCTGGCCATATGTATGTGTAGGATATAATCCTCAATCCAGACTCCGGGGTCTGTTGTTCCGTCATATGCCTCTATGTTTACGGGTTTGAATCCCGCTGGAAATTCATGATCCAGTACCTCGTTGGTGAAACATAGTGGGTGTGCAGCGCCCCTGTATTTGGGTGTGCCGTTGTCTTCAAACGCTCGGCGGGTTGTGTTGCTTCCTGGAGTCTTCTTTTTTGGCCCATAGATAGACCTGACCGGGTCATCCTTTTTCCGAGGATCTTTATGCTGATCGTGTGCCGGCTTGTGTGCGGCGCCCCTTGCTGCTCTTAGCCTGTCATCTGGTCGTCTATCCGGCTAGGCGGCCTCTTTCTTTTTTGACTGCGGGGGCTCTAAGGCCTCCTCATCAAATTCAGGCAACAGCTTGCGCTTCGGGTAGCTCTTTGCCTGGTGACTAGCGCCATATTCTGCGGTATTGAGTACTTTGCTCCATCTCATTCTGAGTGCATCCTTCGCTGTTTTGAGCTTTCGCTTTTGCTTCTTCAAACTTCTTGCAGTGGCGACGAGCCTTTTATGAAGGTTCTTATGCTCTGGTGATGTGTTCGGCATGAGATCGTCTAGGCTCTTGTTTTCACCGGGGATGGGTTGCTTGTCCAGTTCATCATGTTCGGATGGTTGCTTGGTGGCATGTTCGCCGTCCACTGCTTCGCCCTGCTCTAGGGTCGGGTCCGTATGGGTGCCGTTTTTATCGAGGCGGGACTTTGGGCGGCGCTTGCGTCGCCATTTTGGTTGTTTGTTGGGGGAGTTGTCCTTCGCCACGTCCCATTGTTCCTCATTATCGCTTCCTTTTGGTGTATCCACCATGTATACGTCGTGAGTTGGGGTGGCTTTCGAGTGCCCGATAGGCGCTGGTTCTTGGTCGTCTCCGGCATCGTCGTCCATACTGTCGATGTCTTCGGAGTCGTAGTCTAGCATGTTGGTTAGATCGTCGACAGTGGCTACTAAGTGGGTGGTGGGTGGGCGTTGAATTTCTTCGTCGTCTGCATCCCAACCGTCCTGGCCGCAGTCCGTCCAGGGCTCTCCTGATAACGAGAGATACTTTAACGAACTCAAGATGTCGCCGAAAGGTGAGTGTTGAAGGATGTCCGCAGCGGTGAACTCCATGATCGGCGCCCAACTAGATTCGATTGGAGGGGGCGCGGGAGGCTCGAAGTCCGGCGAGGAGTCCGACACCTCGGAGTCACAGGCTTCATGAGGGACAAGATCAGTGTTCGGCTCTATCACCGTAGAGGTTGCAGCCCCCGAGGCGGTGTCTAGCCATCCGTCCTCGATCTGCGCAGCCGGCTCCGAATTGAAGATCGGAGCGGGCTCGAGTGTGGCCTCCAGGATACTGTCCGGCTGCAGAGCTAAATCATGCTCGTCGTGACAGTGCGGCACGCTCGGCTGTGGCTCAAATCCATCGAGGATCAAGTTCCCGCGGATGTCAGCCTTGAAGTTCAAACTTCCAAATCTGACCTGACGGCCAGGGGCGTAGCTTTCGATCTGCTCCAGATGGCCAAGCGAATTGGCCCGCAGTGCAAAGCCGCCGAATACGAAGAACTGTCCGGGGAGGAAGGTCTCACCTTGGACTGCGTCGTTGTTGATGATCGAAGAAGCCATCGAGCCTATCGGTGATGACACAGAGGAACTCTCAATGAAAGCACCAATGTCGGTGTCAAAACAGGCGGATCTCGGGTAGGGGGTCCCGAACTGTGCGTCTAGGCGGATGGTAACAGGAGACAAGGGACACGATGTTTTACCCAGGTTCGGGCCCTCTTGATGGAGGTAAAACCCTACGTCCTGCTTGATTAATATTGATGATGTGTGTTACAAGAGTAGATCTACCACGAGATCAAGGAGGCTAAACCCTAGAAGCTAGCCTATGGTATGATTGTTGTTCGTCCTATGGACTAAAGCCATCCGGTTTATATAGACACCGGAGAGGGCTAGGGTTACACAGAATCGGTTACAATCGTAGGAGATCTACATATCCGTATCGCCAAGCTTGCCTTCCACGCCAAGGAAAGTCCCATCCGGACACGGGACGGAGTCTTCAATCTTGTATCTTCATAGTCTTGGAGTCCGGCCGATGATGATAGTTCGGCTCTTCGGACACCCCCTAGTCCAGGACTCCCTAAGTGGACACTTGAAAATAAGATTTGGGTTTAAGGGTTTTTGGATGCACAAGTAGTATCTCTACTTAGTGCGGAATTTTTGGCTAGCAAAGATAGGGGCAAGCACCACATGTTGAAGTATCTATGACAATATGACTTCTATGTGAATATAAACAAACATAAATCATTAAGTTGTCATCCTTGTCCAACGTCAACAATTTTGGCATATAATATTTTGATGAGGGCTCACAATCACAAAAGATTTCTAGGATAGTATATTTACATGTGAATCTTCTCTTCCCTTATTAATTCTTTCATGAGTTGCATCATTGACTAATGCTATGTTTGTCAATCTCTAATAAAATTTTCTACTTATACTTTCCTTATGCGGTGCAATCACCTACCATAGGATTAGTATATGATCTTCTTAATTTATTTCCTTTCTCTTATTTTACTTCCTTTCTATTTTTCTTTCTTATTTATTTTCTTTATTTGCAACATGAAAGTAAAGAAAGTAAAAAACTCGAACTAAACTTTATTATATAACTTGCACACGATTACAAGGATAGATCACTAAGCAAACTCTCAAAGACGAAAGGATGGAACTAAACTTTTATTCATCTAAAGCAAAAGGTTGAACTAAGATAAGTAGAAGCAAAAAAATAGTGGGGTGATACGATACCAGGGAACCTCCCCCAGGCTTGGCGAATGCCAAGGGGAGTGCCCATACCCGATACTCAATTCTCCTTTCTTGGTAAACAAAGTGATGTTGGTGAAGAAGAAGAGATCTTGTCCTCGGATTTCCATGGCAGTGGTCCACCATCATAAGAGGAGGAGCGAGTCTCACGGGTCCTGCAACTAGCAGCCAAACTCATACCTTTAAACCTCGCCTCATATTCAAAGACTTGGTTTTGAAGATCATGGATTTGGCTTTGGAGAAAATTGATTTGCTCGTTGAGGGTGAAGATGGTGTCCTTCATGGGCTTGCCATCCACCTTGAGATCACGGGAAAGGTCCATGATCATGAGGTGATTGGCACTGAGCCCACGCTCCACCATCCCCTTGCACCGGAAGACTTCTTGCTCCATGGCTTCAAGCCTGGCCTCCACGATTCCCGTGCCCTTGGGACCTTGCTCATCGCGGATGTACAACACCCCTCATGCATCTGGATGGTTTGAGGGTGCTGCACCACCTCCCGTAGATATGGGTTGATGATGTTCTTGAAGAACTTGTCCTTGGAGGTATTTGAAGAGGCCATGGTAGATGGGATCTGACAGAAAACAGCAAGAAAATAGAACAGAGGATTTCTTCATGATACGGTGATCAACAGGTTCGGGAAGTATATATAGATTTTTTTATCTTGGAGGACAAGCATACGGAAGAAAAACGGAGTCCAGAAGGTGTCCCAGGTGGGCACAACCCACCTGGCTGCGCCGGACAAGCCTGGCGCGCCCTGGTGTGTTGTGCCCACCAGGGGACGCTTCCTGGAAGTTTCTTTATTTCCAAAATTCTTAAATAATCCAAAATTGATAAAAAATATTTTTGCGGATTTTTTGGAGCCCTTTTACCGACCGTATCACGTATCTCCTTATTTCCACAATTCTGGAGTGTTCCGGAAGGACTCTTTTATGTGTTCTTCCCGTGTCAAAGTTTGGATAATATTGCTTTCAACATTAATGGGCGTACCTGAGATATAGTGCTTTATTCATTGCCCATTGACAACCTTCGGGTTAGTACCTTTGGAATTATTTATTTTTATGGCTCCAGACCGATAAACTTCCTCGATGACATAGGGGCCTTCCCATTTTGAGAGGAGTTCTCCTGCAAAGAATCTAAAACAAGAGTTTTACAAAAGAACATATTCCCCAACTTTAGACTCACACTTTTGGGATTGTTTTGTCATGCCATCTTTTAACTTTCTCTTTGAATAATTTTGCATTTTCATAAGCTTGGGTTCTCCATACATCTAATGAGCTTATATCAAATAACCTCTTTTCCCTAGCAAGTTTGAAATCATAATTGAGTTCTTTGATTGCCCAATATGCTTTATGTTCTAAATCAAGAGGCAAATGACAAGCTTTTCCATAAACCATTTTATAAGGAGACATACCCATAGGATTTTTATATGCTGTTCTATAAGCCCAAAGTGCATCATCTAATTTCTTAGACCAATTCTTCCTGGACCTATTGATAGTCTTTTGCAAAATTAATTTTATTTCTCTATTGCTAAGTTCAACTTGACTCTTAGACCGAGGATGACAAGGTGATGCAATTCTATGGTTAACATCATACTTGGCAAGCACTTTACAGAAAGCACCATGAATAAAGTGTGAACCACCATCAGTCATTAAATATCTAGGGACTCCAAAACTTGGAAAAATAACTTCCTTAAGCATTTTAAAGGGGTGTTGTGATCAACACTACTGGTTGGAATAGCTTCTACCCATTTAGTAACATAATCAACAGCAACCAAAATATGTGTAAACTCATTAGAGGAAGGAAAAGGTCCCATGTAATCAAATCCCCAAACATCAAATGGTTCAACAACAAGTGAATAATTCATAGGCATTTCTTGACGCTTACTGATATTACCTATTCTTTGACATTCATCACAAGATGAGATGTATGTACGGGCATCCTTGAAGAGAGTAGGCCAATAAAATCCAGACTGCAATACCTTATGAGCAGTTCTATCTCCAGCATGATGCCCTCCATAAGCTTCAAAGTGACATTTCCGTAGGATTTGTCCCTGTTCATGCTCAGGTACACAACGTCTAATAATACCATCTATTCCTTCTTTATAAAGATGTGGGTCATCCCAAAAGTAGTTTCTTAAATCATAGAAGATTTTTTTCTTTTGTTGGTATGTAAAGCTAGGTGGTAAATATTTAGCAACAATGCAATTAGCATAATCAGCATATCAAGGAGTACTATGAGCAACATTTATTGCAGCTAACTGCTCATCAGGAAAACTATCATCAATAGGTAGTGGGTCATCAAGCACATTTTCAAGCCTAGACAAGTTATCAGCTACGGGGTTCTCAGCTCCTTTCCTATCAGTGATATGCAAATCAAATTCTTGCAACAAGAGAACCCATCAAATAAGTATAGGTTTACCATCTTTCTTTTCCATAAGATATTTCATAGCAGCATGGTCGGTGTGAGAGATAACTTTAGAATCAACAATGTAAGATCTAAATTTATCACAATCAAACACCACTGCTAGAGAAATTCCTTTTTAGTAGTAGCATAATTTCGTTGAGCACTGTCTAGAGTTTTACTAGCATAATGAATAACATTCAGTTTCTTATCAACTCTTTGTCCTAGAACAGCACCAACAACATAATCACTAGCACCACACATAATTTCAAAAGGCAAGTTCCAGTCAGGTGGTTGAACAATAGGTGCAGAAATTAAGGCTTTCTTGAGTGTTTCAAAAGCTTCTAAACAATTATCATCAAAAACAAAAGGAATATCCTTTTGCAAAAGATTTTTAAGAGGCCTAGAAATTTTAGAGAAGTCTTTGATAAATCTCCTATAGAAACCAGCATGACCAAGGAAACTACAAATACCTTTGATGTCCTTAGGACATGGCATTTTCTCAATTGCATCAACCTTAGCTTTGTCCACTTCAATACCTTCTCGGGAATCTTATGACCCAAGACAATGCCTTCATTAACCATAAAGTGGCACTTCTCCCAACTCAAGACAAGATTCGTTTGTTCATATCTCTGCAAAACTCGATCAAGATTGCTTAAAAAATCATCAAAAGACTTCCCATAAACAGACAAGTCGTCCATGAAAACCTCAACAATCTTTTCACAAAATTCAGGGAATATAGCAGTCATACATCTTTGAAAGGTAGCAGGTGCATTACATAAACCAAAAGGCATACGTCTATAAGCATAAGTTCCAAAGGGACAAGTAAAAGTGGTCTATTCTTGATCAGTTTGAGAAACATGTATTTGTGAAAAACCAGAGTATCCATCAAGGAAGCAAAAATGTGTGTGTTTAGATAATGTTTCAAGGTTTTGATCAATAAAAGGTAGATGATAATGATCTTTTCTTGTTGCTTTGTTTAGTTTTCTAAAATCAATTACCATTCTATAGAGTGTAACAATTCTTTGTGGAATGAGTTCATTCTTATCATTAGGAAGAATAATTATACCTCCTTTCTTAGGGACACAATGAATGGGACTTACCCATCTACTATCAGCTATAGGATAGATTATACCTACTTCCAGAAGTTTTAATATTTCCGTTCTTACCACTTCTTTCATCTTCAGATTTAACCGACGTTGGTGATCAACAACGGGTTTAGGATCAGGTTCCATATTAATTTTGTGCTGACATAGAGTGGGACTAATGCCCTTTAAATCATCAAGAGTATATCCAATAGCAGCTCGGTGCTTCCTTAGAACTTTCAATAATCTTTCTTATTCATGTTCTGAAAGGTTAGCACTAATAATAATAGAATATATCTTCTTTTCATCAAGATAAGCATATTTCAAAGTGTCTGTGTAAGACAATAAGTTTTGGGAACCAGCACAACCCTCTAGGGGTGGCTTATCTCATTATATATAATGGTTCTGTTACAATACGTACATAGGTACAGAAGCTATACATAGTCTAACACCCTCCCTCAATCTTAGCCACTTTCTAAAGAACTGAGAAGGGTAAGATTGCGCCTACCAGCCTCAAACTGTGGCAGTGGTAAAGGCTTAGTGAAGATGTCTACAAGTTGATCCTTAGATGAGATAAACTTGATCTGGAGTTGCTTCTGTGATACACGTTCCCGTACAAAGTGATAGTCAACTTCAATGTGTTTCGTTCGGGCATGAAATACTGGATTTGCAGAAAGGTATGTAGCACCGATGTTATCACACCAAAGAATAGGAGGCTGTGGTTGAGACAAACCCAACTCCTGAAGCAAAGACTGCACCCAAATAATCTCTGCAGTAGCATTAGCCACAGCCTTGTACTCAGCTTCAGTACTGCTACGTGACACAGTAGCCTGTTTCCGAGCACTCCAGGCGATCAAATTAGGGCCAAAGAATACTGCATAACCCCCCGTGGATCGCCTGTCATCTGGGCTACCAGCCCAATCTGCATCAGAGAAGGCCGAAAGGACCCGAGAGGAAGTCGGCCGAATATGCATACCAAATGTCAGGGTGAACTGAACATAACGAAGAATGCGTTTAACAGCAGCCCAATGAGTATCTCTGGGAGCCTGAAGATACTGACAAACCCTGTTAACAGCATAAGAGATATCTGGTCTCGTGATCGTCAAGTACTGAAGTCCACCAACAATGCTCCTGTACTCTGTGGCATCCGCAGGAGACAAAAGCTCACCATCAACAGCTGTTATCTTGTCAGTAGACGACATGGGTGTGGTGGTCGGTTTGCACTTCAGCATGCCCGCTCTTTGTAACAACTCCAAGGAGTACTTCTTCTGCGTAAGGACAAGACCAGTAGCACGAGAAGTGACCTCAACTCCAAGAAAGTAGTGAAGCTTCCCAAGATCTTTGACCGCAAAATCAGCACCAAGAGAGCAGACAAGAGCATCAGCAGCATACTGAGAAGAGCTGACAAGGATAATATCATCGACATATACCAAAAGATACATAGTGACTTCTGGCTTCTGTAGAAGAAATAATGAAGTGTCAGTAGTGGACGGCACAAACCCATGAGCACGAAGGGCAGAGGCAAGGCGGGCATGCCAGGCACGAGGAGCTTGCTTCAAACCATATAGTGCTTTGGAGAGATGACAGATATAGTCAGGACGATCAGGATCAGAGAAACCAGGCGGCTGTTTCATATAAACCTCTTCCTCCAAAAAACCATGTAGAAAAGCATTCTGCACATCAAGTTGACGAAGTGACCAACCACGAGAAACAGCAATGGAGAGAAGAAGCCGAATAGTGGTAGGCTTGACGACAGGACTGAAGGTGTCCTCATAGTCAAGACCATGGCGCTGCCGAAAAACGCGAGTAACAAGTCGCGCTTTGTAACGCTCAATAGATCCATCCGAATGCTTCTTCACTTTGAATACCCATTTTGAGTCAATAATATTTACCCGTGGTGGTGGAGGAACGAGAGTCCATGTCTTGTTACGAAGGAGAGCATGAAACTCCTGCTCCATAGCCTCTCGCCAATGTGGAATGCGCAGGGCAGCCTGATATGAGCGAGGCTCAGAAGATGGATCCGCAACAGCAGCAGCCAAACAAGCAGCCAACCAAGCAACCGTACCATCCTTACGTTCCTTAGGTTTGAAAATGCCACTGCGACTGCGTGTATGTGGTCGGGACACAGGAACCACCGAGGTCGACGGAGCAGCCTGCAACGGGCTGGAGGACGGCGACGTTGACGAGTGAGCCGGTGACGAGGAGCCAGACACAGTAGCCTCGGGCTCGGTCGGCGAAGAAGGTCGGCCCACCGGCGAAACCGGCAGAGCAGACGAAGCAGCTGGCGACGCCGGCGTCACAGACCGGGCCGATGGCGAGCCCGACATAGTGGGCCATGGCGCGGCCGATGTCGCGGGCCGATCCGCGGATGAAGGCGACGTGAGGACAGCGTCGCGGACCCGAGCTGCAGGCGAAGATGGCGTGACGGGCCGAGCCGCGGGCGAAGACGGCGTGACAGGCCGAGCCGCTGAAGACTCGGCGGCCGCTGGCGAAGAGGGCCGAGCCGCGAAGATGCTCGGCGCGACGGGCTCTTCGGGTGACCATGCATGGGCACGCAAATCGACGCCATGCAACATAGGGCGATCAACGTGCCCATCAGAAGGCGGTGATGATGATGGTGAATCCTCCAAAAGCTCCAAACGAGCCCCACGTCCGGTTCCTGCATCATGGTTAGGTAACAGCAAAGGAGAGTATGCAACATCATCAAATTGGTCAGAAGCAACAGAGGATGAATGCAGAGATGGTGGTTCGACAGTGGACACAGGAAGTTTGGCAAAGGGAAAAACATGCTCATCAAACATGACGTCCCGAGATATATAGACACGATTAGTGGGAACATGAAGACATTTGTAACCTTTATGAAGAGAGCTATAGCCAAGAAAAACACACTTCTTAGAACGAAACTCAAGCTTGCGCTTATTATATGGACGAAGATGCGGCCAGCAAGCACACCCAAATACCTTGAAAAAGGTATAATCAGGTTGTTCATTAAGGAGAACCTCAATGGGAGTCTTCATGTTTAAAACACGAGTGGGAGTACGGTTGATGAGAAAGCATGCAGTGGTGAAAGCATCACTCCAAAACCGAAACGGAACAGATGCATGGGCCAAAAGAGTAAGACCAGCTTCAACAATATGACGATGCTTACGTTCGACTGAACCATTCTGCTGATGTGTATGTGGACATGCTAAACGATGAGCTATCCCAAGCGACTGAAAGAAGGAGTTGAGGTTGCGATACTCGCCCCCCCAGTCCGACTGGACATGAACAATTTTGTGCTTGAGAAGATGTTCAACATGTTTTTGAAACTGAACAAAAATATCAAACACATCAGATTTGCGTTTAATAAGGTAAAGCCAGGTAAAGCGACTATAAGCATCAACGAAACTGATATAGTAATTATGACCACTGACAGAAGTCTGAGCAGGACCCCATACATCTGAAAACACAAGTTCTAAAGGATGTTTCACCTCACGACTGGACTCCGAAAAAGGAAGTTGATGACTCTTCCCCTGCTGACAAGCATCACACACTGCTACATCTTTATTACTAGACAAACTAGGAAGCTCATGACGATGCAAAATATGACGGACAATAGGTGTGGCCGGGTGACCAAGACGAGCATGCCACTGTGACGGAGAGACCCGAACTCCACTGAAAACACGGGAGACGCCAGGATGCTCCAGACGGTAGAGGCCTTGGCACAACCGCCCACTAAGAAGAATGTCCCTCGTGCCCCGATCCTTAATAAAAAGATCAAAAGGGTGAAATTCACAAAGCACATTATTATCACGTGTGAGTTTAGGAACTGAAAGAAGATTACGGGTCACAGATGGAACTCGAAGAACATTGCGAAGCTGAAGACTCCTATTGGCATGTCTAGTGAGAAGAGATGCTTGACCAATATGAGAGATGTGCATACCTGCTCCATTGGCGGTGTGGATCTTGTCGGAGCCATGATAGGGTTCACGAGTGTGAAGCTTCCCCATCTCGCTGGTCAGATGCTCTGTCGCCCCAGAGTCCATGTACCAGTGTGGATCGATGGAGTAGGACTGAGTGTGTCCCTGTTGCTTCTGCGGCGAGGGACGATCAGCCATGGCGACCTGACGGGCATTGTTGCGTGTATCTTTGCCGTCATTGCCAAGACCAAGGAAGCTTCGCTGGAAGCGCTTATGACACTTGGAGGCCCAGTGCCCATCGCGGCCACAAAGCTGGCACACACGTGGATCACCAGCCCCCGGTAAGGTCGCAGTAGGTGGGGGGGCCGAGGCGGGCGACGGTGGCAGCCCCAAGGGAGACCGGGGTGATGAAGAAGAGCGGCCACCCTTGGTGGCGGCGTTGGCCGAGAGGGAGCCAGTGCCCCTGGTGCGGCGAGTCTCGACCCGTTGCTCAGTGAGAAGGAGCCGAGAGAAAACCTCGTGTGCCAGCATGGGTGTCGAGTTGCCCCGCTCGTTGATGATCTCGACTAAGGCATCATACTCCTCATCAAGACCATTGACAATAAATGAGTTGAACTCGGAGTCGGTTAGGGGCTGTCCAATGGAGGCCAATGTGTCGGCGAGGCCCTTGACCTTGTTGTAGAACTCAGTGGCAGTGGAGTCAAGCTTCTGACACTCTCCAAGCTGACGACGGAGTGCAGAGACACGAGCCTGGGACTGCGCTGCAAAGGTGCGCTCAAGGATGGTCCAGGCCTCATGAGACGTCTTTGCGAAGACAACAAGGCCGGCAACTGCCGGCGAGAGCGACCCCTGGATGGAGGAGAGGTTCGCCTGGTCCTGCCCCGTCCAGACGCGATGGGCCGGATTGTAGACCGGATCGTGCACGCTATCTACCAGCGCGGGTGGGCAGGGAAGCGATCCGTCGACGTAGCCTAGCAGGTAGTGACTCCCCAAGAGCGGGAGAACCTGCGCACGCCAGAAGATGTAGTTGTCGGCGAAGAGCTTGATGGTGATGAGATGACCGAAGTGAAACGGCGGCGGCGAAGACGATCCCATCGAGGAGGCTGCCTGGGGTGCAAACACCATGGAGGCAGCCGGAGGCACCGAAGCCGATGCGGGAGGAGGCGGGACCGCAGCCAGGGCGGGTGCCGCAAAGCTCACGGCCGGTGCGGACGCCGCAAGGCCCGCAGTCGGGGCGGACGCCGCCAACCCTGCCAGCGGGGCGGTGTGATCCGCTTGCGGCAGGAGCGGCGGGACGACGCCTGCAGAGTCCGCAGCGGACGGTGGCGCCACGGTGTGGACCACGAGATCACGCCCGAGCGAGGGCGCCGGCGGCGTGGAGAAGACGGAGCCGATGCTCCTTGTCCCGATCAGAGTGGGAACGGAGACGGCATCGAGCGGGAGGTTGAGCAGAGCTGCAAGAGAGGCCGGGAGGAAGCCCGCAACAGTGGAACCGGTGGTGGCGGCGCTCGACATGGCAGCGGCGCGATCGGTGGCGCGGCGGCGGCGGTGAAGGCGGCGGCGGCTGCGGCGGCGGTGCGGGTATTAGGGTTTAGAAGCGGAAGCGATCGTAACCTAGCGTGATACCATGTAAGACAATAAGTTTTGGGAACCAGCACAACCCTCTAGGGGTGGCTTATCTCATTATATATAATGGTTCTGTTACAATACGTACATAGGTACAGAAGCTATACATAGTCTAACAGTCTGGCAGTTGTTTTAATTCAAACACAGGATCACCTTTAGGTGGAGGAGGACCTCCTAGAGTTTCAATAGGCAAATTGTGTTTAAGCAGAGGACGTTGTTCAAAGAAAATCTTATCTATTTCATTTCTTTCATGCATATGTAAATCATTTTCATGGTCTAGCAAATTATTGTTCTAGTGGATTAGTAGGTGGCACAACAATAGAAGCAAGACCAATTAATTCATCTTTACTAGGCAATTCTTTTTCATGAAGCTTTCTACTAAACTTGGAAAAATTAAACTCATGAGATTCATCACCAAAACTAACACCGACAGTTTGTTTCTCACAGTCTATTTTAGCATTAACGTTGTTCAAGAAAGGTCTACCAAAAATAATGGGATATAAGTCATCTTGTGGGGAACCAAGAACAAGGAAATCAGTAGGGTATTTTATTTTCCCACACAAGACTTCAACATGTCTAACAATCCCAATTGGTGATATGGTGTCTCTATTGGCAAGTTTAATAGTGACATCTATTTGTTCTATCTCTGCGGGTGCCATGTCATTCATAATTTCTTGATATAAGGTGTAAGGAATAACATTCACACTAGCACCTATGTCACATAAACCATGATAACCGTGATCTCCTATTTTAATCGAGATGACACACATGCCAACAACATGTCTATGTTTATCTTTTTTATCAGGTTTGGCAATTCTAGCAGCTTCTTCACAGAAGTAAATAACATGCCCATCCATATCTTCTTCCAAGAGATCTTTAAGCATAGCAATGCTAGGTTCTGCTTTAATTTGTTCATCAGGTTTAGGTGTTCTAACATAGCTTTTGTTAACCACAATTGAAAGTTTAGCATGTTCCTTTATCATAACAGGGAAATGTGGTTTCTCAATATAAGCAGAAGGAACAGCTGGATCAGCATTATAAATTATAGTTTGTTCTTTAACTGGTACCGGTTCCTTGATTTCTTCTTTAATAGGTGGGTGATATTTAAACCACTTCTCTTTAGGCAGATCAACATGAGTAGCAAATGATTCACAAAAGGAGGCTACTATCTCAGAGTCAAGTCCATATTTAGTGCTAAACTTTTGAAAATCATCGGTACCCATAAAGGATTTAACACAATCATACTTAAGCTTAATACCTAAGTCTTTACCTTTGTCGAGTTCCCAATCTTCCGAGTGGCGTTTAATTATTTCCAAAAGATCCTACCAGAATTCAAGAGTCTTCTTCATATAAGAACAAGCACAAGAAGTATCAAGCATGGTTTGATCATTACGAGAAATCCGAGCATAAAAGTTTTGGATAATAATTTCTCTTGAGAGCTCATGATTGGGGCATGAATATAACATTGACTTAAGCCTCCCCCAAGCTAGAGCAATACTTTCTCCTTCATGAGGCCAAAAATCATATATATAATTCTGATCACGATGAACTAGATGCATAGGATAATTTTTTGGTGGAACTCCAATTTCAAGCGATTCCAATTCCATGATCCAATATCATCGCATAGCCTATACCATGCTAATGCTTTCCCCTTTCAAAGATAAAGGGAAAACCTGTTTCATCACTTCATCTCCGGGTAAACCTGCAAGCTTAAACAATCCACAAATTTGTTCTACATATATCAGGTGCATATCAGGATGTTCGGTTTCATCTCCTGCATAAGGATTAGCTAGCAGTTGTTCTATCATACCTGAAGGAATTTCATATTCAATATTTTCAGTAGGTGCGGTAGGTTGAGGGCTAGATAATTGTGGTTCCGTACGAGGTGAAGATACCCCGAACAAACCCCTCAAAGGATTGATCACCATAGTAAAAAGTGACAATAAATTTCAGCACACTATATAAATGTTTCCTTACCAAATTCCACTTATCAAAGGTGCTTCACTCCCCGGAAATGACGCCAGAAAATAGCCTTGATGACCCACAAGTATAGGAGATCAATTTTATGTCTTTTCGATAGGTAAGAGTGTCAAACCCAACGAGGTGCAGAAGGAAATGACAAGTAGTTTTCAGTAAGGTAATGTCTGCAAGTGCTGAAATTGTAAGTAGTGGGGTAGTTTGATAGCAAGATAATTTGTAACGAGCAAGTAACAATAGTAGTAACAAAAGTGCAGCAAGGTAGCCCAATCCTTTTGAGGCAAAGTACAAGCAAAAATAGTCTCTTCTGATAAGCAAAGCGTTCTTGAGGGTACATAGGAATTTCATCTAGTCACTTTCATCATGTTGGTTTAATTCGTGTTCGCTACTTTGATAATTTGATATGTGGGTGGACCAGTGCTTAGGTGCTATTCTTACTTGAACAAACCTCCTACTTATGATTAACCCTCCCGCAAGCATCCGCAACTACGAGAAAAGTATTAAGAATAAATTCTAACCATAGCATTAAACTTTTGGATCCAATCGGTCCCTTACAGAATAGCGCATAAACTGGGGTTTAAGCTTCTGTCACTCTCACAACCCATCATCTAATTGCTACTCCACAATGCATTCCCTTAGGCCCAAATATGGTGAAGTGTCATGTAGTCGATGTTCACATGACACCACTAAGGGAATAGCAACATACATACTATCAAAATATCGAACACATATCAAATTCACATGATTACTTGCAACATGATTTCTCCCGTGACCTCAAGAACAAAAGTAACTACTCACATATGATAAACATGCTCATGATCAGAGGAGTATTAAATAGCATAATGGATCTGAATAGATAATATTCCACCAAATAAACCATATAGTAATCAACTACAAGAAGTAATCAACACTACTAGTCACCCACAAGCACCAATCTATAGTTCCGGTAACAAGATTGAACACAAGATATGAACTAATGTCGGGGGTTTGGTGTGACATATGCCAAGGGATGGCTTATCAAGGTGGGAGGTAAAAAGACATCGCCGGTGCTCAAAATGGGATAAGGCGTAAACATGTACGCCGACGCATCTTACCCAGCTTCAGGGCTCTCCTAGGAGATAACACCCCTAGTCGTGCTCTGCAGGGTCTCAGCATGATCACTAGATCAACAAGAAGCTACAAGCTTGCTCCTTGAGCCATTTGGCTTAAAGGAGGAAGAAGGGCTAGGCTAGCTCTGCTCCTCTCTCTCTCTATGTGTGTGTTCTCTAAGAGGCTGAACCCTTTGCATGGGTGCCCTGGGGGGTTTATATAGCCCTACCCCCAGGGTACAATGGTAATCCGACCGGGTGTAGGCCCGGGCCATCAGTGTCTCTGGTCATCGGCTTCTCCACCGGCTGCTGGGGCCTGCCGTCTGGTGGGTCCCGCCGGCTGCCGAGCTCTCGGTCGACAGGTAGGGCCCGTCGCTTGTGGGTCCTATCGGCTGTTCATCATTGTAGCCCTGCCTCTGATGACGAGGGTTAGGTTGGGGAGAGCGTGGCTACAGTACTGCCGCCTGGCGGGCGCTCACTATAGCCACACCCCGTCTTATCTGGTTAATGGCACACAAAACTCCCAGGGAAGGGGAGGGCCAGCTGCTCGGAGTCGGCTTCCCCCTATGCCGACTGGTCAGGGCTTGCCGCCATTTGGCCTCTCATGGACAGGTAGGGCCCACAGCCTACGGGCCGTACTGACAGCCCGTCATGGGAGCATGGCTTCCTCTGCCATGGATGATGTCATGGGCAGCGTGGCAACAGTGCTGCATCGGGCTAGGGATGGCCACCTGGTACGCTACACTGTGGCCACATTCGTTCCTGGATTCGGGGGGTGGCAGGCTGTACTATAGCCACGCCCCGTCTCGCTGTTGTTATGTGGGTGCAAACTCTGAGGGCGCAAGGGTGGGCCGCCTGCTAGGAGTTGGCCCATGTCAGGGCTGCTCTTTGGGCCTCGCCACCTTCTAGCAGCCGGCTGTTCGGTCCAGCCGGCCACAAGAAGGCGGTCCCTTGTCTTTGACGCTTGAGGGGCGCAACCGGCCCCAATGTCTTGAAATATCATGGGGAGCAGATAGGGCTACCCGTGGTCATTTACTCCGACAGTAGTCCCCGAAGTTGGTGGGGCAGCGCGCCTGAAAGGGCGAGAAGCCTCAGCAGTTTCCTACTCCGAGGAGCCGACAACTAGGAGTCGGCTGTGATCAAGCATGCCGCTTGGTGATTTCGAAATGCAGAGGCAGGAGCTAGGTGGCACATTTGTCGGGTGCCAGGCCAGCCGCCCGCTGATCGCGCGCCACACGGCGCCAGCCAGCCGGGCCAGCCTGCTAGCCCATGTGCGTGATGGGACATCACCGTAGGCTGGGGCCCGCCACTACCGGGCCTTAGCACGTGCGCGGATCCGCTGTGGCCGAGGCGAACGGTTGGTATTCCAGGGTGCAGTTAATGCGTGCCATTACTGCATGGTAAATGCGAGGTCACGGGGTCGTGGGCGCAGTTAATCCCATGATTCCCACGTCCCGCCCCATGGCTCCGCCGAAAGGGGCTATAAGTAGGGGGAGGAGGGGAGTGGCAGACGCACGCGTGCCCTCCTCTCCCTTCGCCATTTCCCTCTTCCTCTCTCTATTGCCGCCGTAGCTCGCCGTCACCGAGCCCATCCACTCCGCAGCGTCGCTGCTCTGCCGCGGGCTTGCGTGTTTATCGTCACGCCGTGCCTCCGTCATGCTTCAAGCTCTCATGGCGAGCGAGCAGGCAAGCGCCAGCGCCTGAGATGGCTCCAACGTCCACGAGGATCACCTCAATTTCCTTCACCAGACGCGGCGGCTACCCGGCGAGGGCTACGTACAAGTACGCACTCCGCCTAAGAGGGAGATCTCGCCGGTGCTGGAGGACGGCGAATGCGTCGTCTTCCGGTCACATTTCCTTCGCGGCTTCGACCTGCCAGGAGCGGCTTCTTCCGCTCCTTCCTTAAGTTCTATCAACTTCAGCCGCACCACTGTAGGACCTTGAAGTATGTCTAGAGGGGGGGGGTGATTAGACTACTTGACCAATAAAAACTTAACCTTTTCGCAATTTTAGAGTTTGGCAGATTTTAGCTATTTTAGGACAAGTCAAGCAATCATCACACAATTCAAGCAAGCATGCAAAGAGTGTATAGGCAGCGGAAATTAAAGCATGCAACTTGCAAGAAAGTAAAGGGAAGGGTTTGGAGGATTCAAACGCAATTGGAGACACGGATGTTTTTGGCATGGTTCCGATAGGTGGTGCTATCGTACATCCACGTTGATGGAGACTTCAAGCCACAAAGGGTAATGGCTGCGCGAGTCCACAGAGGGCTCCACCCACGAAGGGTCCACGAAGTAGCAACCTTGTCTATCCCACCATGGCCGTCGCCCACGAAGGACTTGCCTCACTAGCGGTAGATCTTCACGAAGTAGGCGATCTCCTTGCCCTTACAAACTCCTTGGTTCAACTCCACAATCTTGTCGGAGGCTCCCAAGTGACACCTAGCCAATCTAGGAGACACCACTCTCCAAGAAGTAACAAATGGTGCGTTGATGATGAACTCCTTGCTCTTGTGCTTCAAATGATAGTCTCCCCAACAGTCAACTCTCTCTCATAGGATTTGGATCTGGTGGAAAGAGGGTTTGAGTGGAAAGCAACTTGGGGAAGGCTAGAGATCAAGATTCATATGGTAGGAATGGAATATCTTGGCCTCAACACATGAGTAGGTGGTTCTCTCTCAGAAATGGTAAGTTGGAAGTGTAGGTTTAGTCTGATGGCTCTCTCCACGAATGAAGAGGAGGTGGAGGGGTATATATAGCCTCAACACAAAATCTAACCGTTACACACAATTCACCAAACTCGGTGGGACCGAATCATCAAACTCGGTCGGACCGATTTAGTAAATCTAGTGACCGTTAGTGATTTTCGGTGGGACTGACATGCATCTCGGTGAGACCGATTCGGTTAGGGTTAGGGCATAACATAATCTCAGTGAGACCGATTACACAAACTCGGTGGGACCGATTTGCTCTTTTCAGTGAGACCGAAATGTTACAAAAAGGAAACAAAGAGTTTACATTGCAATCTCAGTGGGACCGATCGTCACTTCGGTTAGACCGAAACGTTACGAAGGGAAACAGAGAGATTGCAACCCCATCTCAGTGACACCGAGATCCCTATCGGTAAGACCGATTTGCTTAGGGTTTGTGGCAGTGGCTATGACTTTTGGAATCGGTGGCGCCGGATAGAAAGAATCGGTGTGACCGATTTTGGCTTTGGGTTTAGGTCATTTGTGGATGTGGGAAAGTAGTTGAGGGTTTTGGAGCATATCACTAAGCACATGAAGCAAGAGGCTCATTAAGCAACACCTCATCCCTTCTTGATAGTATTGGCTTTTCCTATAGACTCAGTGTGATCTTGGATCACTAAAATGTAAAATGAAGAGTCTTGAGCTTTTGAGCTTGAGCCAATCCTTTGTCCTTAGTATTTTGAGGGATCCACTTTCATCATCCATGCCATGCCATTCGTTGAGCTTTCCTGAAATATATGTCTTGGAATAGCATTAGCTCAATGAGCTATATGTTGTTATGAATTACCAAAACCACCTAGGGATAGTTGCACTTTCAATCTCCCCCTTTTTGGTAATTGATGACAACATATAGATCAAAGCTTCGACAAATGATAATAAAATTTAAATAACATCGCCGCTTTGAGAAGTATGTGATAAGCAAGAGCTCCCCCTAAATTTGTGCATAGTTTTAGATTTGCTTTGGACTGCAAATGCACAATTTATTAGGCTCATGGGTTACTCTTCCATGTCACATACATCTTGGTGGAGCGCTCAAAATAATAAACAATGAATACATGCACTCATCACCAAGCATAGTGAGTGATCACATAATATAGATAGGATAATATCATCAAACATGCATAAGTGTAGCTTATGATCAAACACATGATCATCAATGTCTCACAAGCATAGTATCTCAACCAAAAGCAAACAAAGATTGAAAAACCACCAAATAAAGCAAGAGAGAACAAAAGCAACACTCTCTCTCTTGAAGCCTATGATCTATACATTTTCTCCCCCTTTGGCAACAAGTTACCAAAAAGTTCATAGAAAATGCATAGTGCTAGATCGACTCTCAGGCTTGATCTTCTGGTGGTGGTGTCCTGATAACTCCTTGGACGAAGGCTTCAGTTGATGTAGAGGGTGCTAGAGTTGATGCTGAAGCTGGTTGCACTGGAGCTGAAGGGGCAGTAGCTGGTGCTGAAGATGTTGCTCTAGTGTCTTTCACTGGCACTGCAACTGACCTCTGGGCTCTGGGCACTCTGGCAAACACATTTGTGGTAGTCTTGCCCTTCCTCTCCTACATGTCATCCTGCAGCTGCTCCACAACTGACTGAATCTCAGTTACCTTGACATCTAGATCATAGAATTTTTGTTCCATGATTCTTTCCAGGCTCTCCTGGTTTTGAGTTAGGGTGGCCAACCCCTTCTCAATCCTCAAGATGATGCTATCAAGTAACCAAGCTGCTCCTGTTTGGTTTTCAAGAAATATTCAGATGCCTCCTCTTGAGTTGGCATCTTGGCAGCCTTCTCCTTCTTCTCTTGAGCTTGAACTGATGATGGATCATCCTCATTCATGACACCCTTCAAAAAGATATTTTCCTCTGCCCATCTTTGAGTTTATCAATTCTTGAATCTGAGGTGCATATCCACAGCTCCTCTTCTGATCTGCTACAGTCCTCTTTATGGTTTCAACTATAAGGCTCATGACTTTGAATTTTTGTGGCACATCAAATAAATGCAACATATTGATGGCATGCCCTCTGATCATGTTGTGGTCACCAGACTTGGGCAACAAAGTGTGCCTCAAAATCCAATTTATGGTTGGCAACCCTGATAGCAGAAAGTGAACTGATCCAAAAGTGAAAGTCTCTAGGGCTTTGTCTGGGATCTCCTTGTACATGTGAGCCATTGAATTGTGACCCATCTTCTTCTTTGCATAAATGTCCAGATCATCATCATTCTCCTTTGGGGCATTTATCAGACTTGCCCATTCTTCTACAATGGACTGGTACCTTGTACCTTCAGACATCCAAACAATTCTTCCATCTGGGTAAAAATGTGCTGTGGAGTAGAATTGCATGATAAGTTCATCATTCCAGTTGGTGAACTTCTGTCCAACAAAATCTGCAACTCCACAAGCAACAAAGCTGTCTTGCACTCCAGGATAGTGATGTTCATTCTCCTTGATGAATTTCCAATCAACCCACCTCATGTCACAGACTATGGGCTTCTTGTCCAACAGAATTGTTTCATAGAAGTCCTGCTGTTCCTTTGTATGGAACCTGTAATCAACAGCAGTTCTTCTCCTTGTGGCATATGGATCTTCCACCCTCCACAGTCTCAGCCCTGAATCCTTCCTGATTCTCATGTCCTCAGCCACAGGATGGACATCATTGTGGTCTGGTATCTTTGGCTTGAGCTTTCTTAGAACTTGTCCTTCTTCATCTTCCTCCTCAGCAACCTCAGGCACTGGGGCCTTGTTCTTCTCAGTAGCTGGAATACTCCTAGTATTCCTCTGTGGTGCAGACTTGGCCTTGGGGGCAGCTTTGGGTGCTTCCTTGGGCTTAGATGTTGCAGCCCCAGATTTAATAGCATCACCCATAAGCTTTGGTGCCTTTGGTGCTGGTGTAGCAAGCTCTTCCTCTTCCATCATGGAAGGTTGCCCTACAACTCTGGCTATGGTCTTCTTGACCCTTTCCTTCCTCTTCTTGCTTTCATCAGCTGGCTCTTTGGGATCAGGATTTACAGGCAGTTGAGTTGATGCTCTGGCCTTGGGCATAGGTTGCCTTCTTGCAGGCCTTTTAATCTTCATGCCTGGCTTTATATCCTTTGTTGAGCCATATTCCTTCTTGAGCACCACTTTCTTGGAAGTAGCCTCATCTTCCTCAGCTTTGTAGTCTTCATCCTCTGAATCTGAAGTTCTTTTCCTCCTTTGCCTAGTTGCAGCCTTAGGCAAATTGCTAGGAGTACTTCTGCTCCCTTCATCTGAAGTACTGGAGGGACTAGTGCCCTCACTCAAGTCCATCTGCTCTTCTGGCCTGTTCTAGCTGTCACTTTGTTCAGACATACTGCAAAAGCTGACTGCTGACCCTGTGAAGAGTTATAGATGAGATAGAAAAGATGAGAATCACAAAAATGCAGAGGTTTTTGCAAAAGAATGACTCAAAAGTTCAGTTTTAGTTTTCCACAGAAAGCATTTCGGATCCATCGATTTTCAAACGCGGTGATACTGAAGCAGTTTTTGGAACCTAAACTGATGATCTCGGTTGGACCGAGTTTCAGTTCGGTGGTACCGAGACTGCTAGGGTTTCACAAAATCCTCAAATCGGTTGCACCGATTAGTAATTCTCGGTCAGACCGAGAGTCACTAGTGCAATGGCATAAGCCAAATCGGTGAGACCGAGTTTTTCAACTCGGTGGATCCGAGATGGTTTCGGTGGAAACCTAAACCTAAAAATTTGAATCACATCTAATCTATGAACTACTTTGGCTGGATAGAAGAGTTTCAATCGTGGCAAGATTCAATATGAAAACAATGTGCTAGGAATCAGATGTGGATAGCACAAAGATCAAGTCCATACCCTAACTTGGCGGTGGACTTGCTACGGCGGCAACGGCGGGGAGAAATCCGTTGACGGCGGCGGAGACCAGCGACAGAAGGCGGCTGGCGACGAGGAGACGATCCGGAGACCACGATGGCAGAGCGAGCTGTTGCACGGGCGAAGGGTTTCGGAGAAATTTCCAAAATTTTGCCCGTGGCTATATATAGCCCGACCCTATCGGTGTGACCGAGTGGAACAACTCGGTGGCACTGAGATGCATAACTGTGTTCAATTACAGCAAATCGGTGAGACCGAAAAGTTCAAATCGGTTGCACTGAGATTGAAAACTCAGATCAACTTGATGATCTCGGTAGGACCAAAATGGAAGAACCGGTCAGACCGAGAATCACAAAGAGGTTTTGGAAGTTTAAGTCTATGACGAATCGGGGACTCCGAGTGCTCCTCACACAGAGTGGTTCGAATCTGACTTGGTCAAATTTTGTGATGTAGCATGAATAGAGTTTGAGACGAGAAAAGCATAGATAGCTAAAGAAGGTTCTTAGGCATTCTTGTCCATCCACTTGGTCAAAATAAGAAAGAACCAAACAATCAAAACAACAAGTGGATGTCCTTGAATGAATAAAATATGCACCAACATGCTCACACAATAAAATGGCAAATGAAATATGTGGCAAAGCATGCACAACCAATTCTAGCATCTATCAAACAATTGACGATGACTAGGTCATCTATATATGAGTATATTGACTTAGGAGTCAAATGAGAACATTTGATCATAGGTCATACTCATCGTTTAAGCTCAAGTGGGGTTACCACTTTTACATAATGCATTAATGTGTTCACACCATTAGAGTTGCTTTGACTCAATTCTTAGAGTTAAGCTCCCCCTAGATGTGAGATCCCCCCTTAGGGGGATGAACTAGCCTTGGGTTTTGTCGATGATGACTTCATGTAGGTGTTGAAGATGTAGATGCTCAATGTTGATGTAGATCATTTGGAGCAATCCTTTGGAGTGAGTTGCACTTTCAACTTGCCTACATGGGTTAGTCCCACAAGGAACAAACAAAAATATCCATAGACATAGAGTGATGCACACACAAGATGATGTCCATGAAAACATTAGGTTACCTTGTCCCTTGCCTTACCAACATGAGGGTTTGTGACTCCTTGAACTAGTGCAAGATGTGAAAGTTGATTGCACTTGTTCTTGCCAAAATGATATGAGTGAAGAATGTTGGCAGAGTCACCCTCAAGAACTCTCTAGTTCTTCTTCTTCGGGATCCACATCATCTTGATGGGAATCCTTGGAGTTGTAGTTGTACTTGATGAAGTAGAACTTGACGTAGTCTTGGGAACCCACTTGACGGAGACCTTAGGTGCTTCTTCAAATGCATCAATCTCTTCTTGAAGCTTGTCCTTGCCTTTGTTCTTGTGGTCTTGTGGTGGAAGATCATCTTAAGCTTGTGTCCCCTTGAAGGAAGTAGGATCATACTTCTCTTGTTGAGGAACAAACTTCGTCTTGGGGTATTGATCTTCTTCCCATTCAACTCCATTGGCATTGAACTTTCGTTCAAAACCAACACCTTGATTCTTTCGGTGTCTTCCTTCCTTGCGTACAATTTCCTCGAATTGCTTACTCCCAGCAAGGCTCTTGTAAACACCTTTCTCTATAATTCCCTTCAATAAACTATTTTCTTGCTCAAGTGTAACTTGGCTAAGAAAATCATTAGTGGAATCAAGAGAACTACTAGAAGCAACAACATTGGATTTGACATTATTATTGTTACTACTAGAGGAAGTATCTTTCTTGTACTTGTTACTAGACTTGACTTGAGGCATGTAAGTAGATAAGAGTAAATGCTTGGCAATGTAAGAAGAACTTTTCTTGCAGAGATCATCATTGACTGCCTTTAAGAACTCATGCTCTTGCTCAAGATTGAGCTTTTCAAAGCGTAACTTCTCATGAGCCCTTAAAAGTTCTCGATGATCTTCGAAGATAGTTTCATGAGCCAACTTAAGAGTGTTTAGTTCTTTAGTTAGAAGCTCAATTTTCTCCTTATCATTGTCATTCGTTTGATTAGCATGATTAATTGACGTTTCATCATAGTATTCATCACTAGAGTTGTCAACAAGTAAATCATCATCCACAAGCAAGTCATCTTCATCACTATTAAAATCAACATACTCGGGATGTGTTACCTTTGGACCTTTGGCCATGAAGCATCTTCTAATTCCTTCATTTGGTGAATCAAATATGTCGTAGGAGTTAGTTGACACAAGTGCTAGACCGGCAACACCTTCATCTTGAGTATGTTCGGAGTCGGAGTGATAGCTTTTCTCGAAGTGATTGTCAGAGTCGGAGCCGGAAACCCATTCACCAACATGAGCTTGATGTCTTCATTTTGTGTAGCTCCTTGATGACTTGTCCTTCCTTTCTGAATCCTTGCTTCTCCGTGAGGGTCTTCGTTCATAACAATCATCTCTACTCCTCCTCTCTCTTGGTGGTGATTCTTCTCTTTTGCTTCTTCTTTTTGGAGAATCTTCTCTTCTTTTGTAGGGTGCCGTACACTCATTGGAGTAGTGTCCGGGCTTCCCACAATTGTAGCAATTGCGCTCTCGACTAGAAGATCTCTTGTCATGATAAGACCTTGACTTGGAGCTTCTTTCTTTGCTTCTACTCTTGTAGAATTCGTTGAAGTTCTTCACCATTAAGCTCAATTCTTCATTGAAGGTTTGTTTCTCACTTGATGATGTGGGGGCTTCACTTGAGGATTTGTAAGCACCACTCGACTTGTTGTGGAGTTCCTCCTTGTCCTTGAGTGACATCTCATGAGCAACAATCCTTCCAATGACTTCCGTTGGCTTGAGATTTTTGTAGTTTGGCATCATTTGGATCAATGTGCACACGGTATCATACTTTCCATCCAATGCTCTTAGGATCTTCTTGATGATGAATTTGTCGGTCATCTCTTCACTCCCTAAGCCAGCAATCTCATTTGTGATAAGAGCAAGCCTAGAGTACATTTTAGCGACACCTTCACAATCCTTCATTTTGAACTTGTCAAGCTGACTTTGGAGCACATCCAACTTGGATTCCTTGACGGATTCGGTACCTTCGTGCATATCAATCAAAGTATCCCAAATTTCCTTTGCATTCTCAAGACGGCTGATTTTGTTAAATTCTTCGGGGCACAATCCGTTGAAGATGATATCACAAGCTTGAGCGTTGTATTGCAGCATCTTCAATTCTTCCGCATTCGCTTCACGGTTCGGTTCTCACCCATCAAAGAATTCACCTTGCAAGCCAATACAAATAATTGCCCAAACGACGGGGTTATGTCTGAGAATATGCATTTTCATCTTATGCTTCCAACTAGCAAAATTAGTACCATCAAAGTAAGGACCTCTATGGTGATAATTTCCCTCGCTAGACGCCATACTCTCCTAGGTTGTGAAACCAAGGCTATGACCACCAAAAGCTATGGAAATCAAAGCAAATGGGACCAAAGCTCTGATACCACTTGTAGGACCTTGAAGTATGTCTGGAGGGGGGTGATTAGACTACTTGACCAATAAAAACTTAACCTTTTCCCAATTTTAGAGTTTGGCAGATTTTAGCTATTTTAGGAGAAGTCAAGCAATCATCACACAATTCAAGCAAGCATGCAAAGAGTGTATAGGCAGCGAAAATTAAAGCATGCAACTTGCAAGAAAGTAAAGGGAAGGGTTTGGAGGATTCAAACGCAATTGGAGACACAGATGTTTTTGGCGTGGTTCCGATAGGTGGTGCTATCGTACATCCACGTTGATGGAGACTTCAACCCACGAAGGGTAACGGCTGCGCGAGTCCGTGGAGGGCTCCACCCACGAAGGGTCCACGAAGTAGCAACCTTGTCTATCCCACCATGGCCGTCGCCCATGAAGAACTTGCCTCACTAGCGGTAGATCTTCATGAAGTAGGCGATCTCCTTGCCCTTACAAACTCCTTGGTTCAACTCCACAATCTTGTCGGAGGCTCCCAAGTGACACCTAGCCAATCTAGGAGACACCACTCTCCAAGAAGTAACAAATGGTGTGTTGATGATGAACTCCTTGCTCTTGTGCTTCAAATGATAGTCTCCCCAACACTCAACTCTCTCTCATAGGATTTGGATCTGGTGGAAAGAGGGTTTGAGTGGAAAGCAACTTGGGGAAGGCTAGAGATCAAGATTCATATGGTAGGAATGGAATATCTTGGCCTCAACACATGAGTAGGGGGTTCTCTCTCAGAAATGGTAAGTTAGAAGTGTAGGTTTAGTCTGATGGCTCTCTCCACGAATGAAGAGGGGGTGGAGGGGTATATATAGCCCCCACACAAAATCTAACCGTTACACACAATTCACCAAACTCAGTGGGACCGAATCATCAAACTCGGTCGGACCGATTTAGTAAATCTAGTGACCGTTAGTGATTTTTGGTGGGACTGACATGCATCTCGGTGAGACCGATTCGGTTAGGGTTAGGGCATAACGTAATCTCGGTGATGCCGATTACACAAACTCGGTGGGACCGATTTGCTCTTTTCAGTGAGACCGAAATGTTACAAAAAGGAAACAGAGAGTTTACATTGCAATCTCGGTGGGACCGATTGCTCACTTCGGTTAGACCGAAACATTATGAAGGGAAACAGAGAGATTGCAACCCCATCTCGGTGAGACCGAGATCCCTATCAGTTAGACCGATTTGCTTAGGGTTTGTGGCAGTGGCTATGACTTTTGGAATCGGTGGCGCCGGATATAAAGAATCGGTGTGACCGATTTTGGCTTTGGGTTTAGGTCATTTGTGGATGTGGGAAAGTAGTTGAGGGTTTTGGAGCATATCAGTAAGCACATGAAGAAGAGGCTCATTAAGCAACACCTCATCCCTTCTTGATAGTATTGGCTATTCCTATAGACTCAATGTGATCTTGGATCACTAAAATGTAAAATGAAGAGTCTTGAGCTTTTGAGCTTGAGCCAATCCTTTGTCCTTAGTATTTTGAGGGATCCACTTTCATCATCCATGCCATGCCATTCATTGAGCTTTCCTGAAATATATGTCTTGGAATAGTATTAGCTCAATGAGCTATATGTTGTTATGAATTACCAAAACCACCTAGGGATAGTTGCACTTTCAACCACCTCACGCCGAACATGGTGGTGCTGCTATCCGCCTTTGTTACTCTCTGTGAGGGTTACCTTGGCGTTCTCCCCACCCTCGAGCTCTAGGAGGAGTTCTTCTACACCAAGCTCGGCACCGCTGCCAAGGGGGAGGCGGCTCAGTGTGGAGCCTTCGTCAGGCTGCAACATCCAGGCGCGGGGAACTGCTTCCTGGCCATCAGCTTGACACAGTCGGTCAAGCTGGGGCAAAAAACTTATTTCTACGTCAAGAATGCCCACCCGACGGCGGACTTTGTCAACCTGCCTGCTTATGTAGCTGGCTCGCCGGCTGAGCCCCGCACTAACTGGGCATTTCGGCCGAAAACACTGTCGGTCTCCTCCTCCGCCACCATTGCCCAACTTAAGGTGATATCAGAGGCCGAGGGCCTCAAGGGGTCGGACCTGCTAACCGCCTTTGTGGTGCGTTGAGTGCTCCCTCTTCAAGGCCGGCCTCACATGATCAGCCAGATGAGCGGGCATCGAGACCCGTGCCGGATGTGCACCAGGGAGATTCTCGGCTCGGAGGTGGCCCGGGTGGTGAATTACATCTTGAACTGCAAACTCTCTGAGGCAGAGTGGTAGTTCGGCAAGCAGCCGTACACCCGCGCACACCCGCCGCCCGCGGTGAGTCCTCAACTCTTGTTTCTCTTCATTTGCCGCGTTCTTCTTTGCCGCTTGATCAGTCAGTCATGATGCAGATCTTCACAACCCAGTTGGAAGATGACGCCCCGGAGCAAGGTCACGAGTACCTGCCCGACCAGTCGGCGAGTGACGCTGACGACCCCAACTTGGGGGCGGCAGCCCTGGGAGAGGACGATGCCACGGGTGGCGGCGGCGGAGTAGGCGGCTCCGAAGGTGGAGGCGGCCTTGACGATTGGCCAGACAACAATGAGGAGGAGAACGAGCCGCGCTGTCCCCCGGTCACCGAGAAAGCGGGCACGAGCTCATCAGCTGCGCCGACTGCACCAGGTGGCGCACCATAACACCCAGCTGGCTCGTTGCTGTTTGACAGCCGGCCAAAGAAATCCAAGAGCATGGCGGCAGCGACCAGGCGGGGGGAGGCTGCCGCGAAGGCGGCTCGGTTTTAGAAGACCGTGAAGCAGCCCCTGATGGTGTCTACGTAGGTGTTTGATTCCTCTTGCATACTCTCTCCTTTTTTCTTGCAACTTCTTTCTGAATTCCTTTTCATTTTGCTCAAACAGGGCCCAACTCTCTCTTGAGTGGTCCGACTCCGCCTCTGTGATCAGAACGGCGGAGGGCTGCGCCAACACCCACCGCATGGACCCGCGCGCCGAGCTCCAGGCGGCGAAGGAGAAGAACACGCAGGAGACGCGCGAAGAGCGGGAGGAGGCGGAGTGGCAGAGGGTGGAGGCGTCCAAGGCGGCGCAGGAGGAGGCGGGCGCGGCAGCTAAGGCCCAGGCCGATGCCGCGGCCAAGGCCCAAGCGGACGCCGCGACCAAGATCCAGGTGGACGCGGCTGCCAAGGCGCAAGCAGAAGAGGTCGCACGCGGCCGGACTCCACGACTTGTCATCCCCTTGTGCGCCACGCCACCCGCACCCGAGATTCCGACACCGATTGGAGGAGCTGGCAACGACCGGCCAATCATGGAGAGGGGAGGGGGCGACGTCATCATCATGGGGGCGGAGATGCCCCCGCCAGCGCGGACTGCCGAGGCCCAAAGCAATCGGCCTAATGCACCACCGGCGCCACCGGTTGGTGGCGAGCTGGTGGTGGGGGCGACCCCCGTGGTCCGCACTCTGGCACGCCGACATGCAGCGAAGGTGGCTTCGGCGCCACGACAGCAGGAGGATGTGGAGGCCACCAGTGCTGCTCCGCTAGAGTGGACGCCTGGGGGCGGAACGGCTGTTTTGAACATGGCCGCGCAGGACGTCCGGGTCCGGCTCCAGGCTCAGGGCACCACTCTCCAGCATTATATGCAGGAGTTCCTAGCAACGTGAGCGGCCATTCGGGTATGTTTCTTATTTTTGATTCTTGTAATCTTCTGTGGGGGCGCGTCAGCGCACCCACTGGGTGTAGTCCCTGAGTTCCGGTCCGGCTGCTGAGCAGGCGGCCTGGAACTTTCAAGTAGGCTCAAGTGCTGACTTGTTTTCTCTCCTATTGTCTTCATTGCAGGATTATCACAACATCGGCATGGCCACCTTCAACTCCTAGGTTCAGGAGCTGGCCCAGCGGATCACTGATTTGACCGAGAGCCGGAGTAAGCACTCCGCCTTCTCTCTCTCGCGGGGGCGCGTCAGCGCAGCCGCTGTGTGTAGTCCCCGAGATTAGGGCCGACTGCTGAGGAGTCAGGCCGGATCTCCCAGGAAACTTCTTGCCTTCTCTGTTGATTGTTGACCGTCTTTTCATTCTTGTCTCTGCAGAAGCCAATGCCACCTTGCAGCAGCCAATGCCACCTTGCAACAGCAGCTGGGCGAAGCCCAAACCGCGCTGCACGCCAAGGAGGAGGAGTGCAGCAAGGTGGCCTGGGAGCGCGACCGTCTGGTCAAGGAGCTGGCTGACCAGGCGGATCGTCACAAGGCGGCCCTCCAGAAGGTGAAGGACAACGAGGCCAGTCTCCAGGCCGAGTTCGAGACTCAGTGCTCGAACTGGGCCGATACAGAGAGGGCGCTGAACGACGGCTACGGCCATATCAAGGACATGGTCGATGGTAAGTTGTCTTCTCCTTTCTGTCTTTTGTCGATTGTTATATGATCCGGTTTCTGGCTTCATACTTCTTTTTCCTTCTTGCGCGGAGTACTTCCCTGGTTACGCCGTTACCACCAGCCAAACCGTCGAAGCTTGCCGCGATGAGCGAAGGCAGGCTGGTACGGAGATCGCGCCCAACGCTCCTCAGTCACTCAACAAGCAGCTTCTCGCCATCCAGGCTCGTCTACAGCCAGCTCATCAGATGCTCCGTCGGCTGCAACGTGTCGGAGCCCAGGTGATTTCCGCCCTCAAGCTAGACATCCAAGCTCCACGCACCCCCAGTCGGACTGCCGACTGGTTGGATGTGGCTGTCGGCCGCTTCGAGGCGTGAAAAGGTTCCTCGGCCCGGGTAGGCGCACGGCGGGCCATGGAGTTCGTCAAGGCATGGTATCCTGGGCTAGATCTAGCCTAGTTGGCCACGTTCCGGCAGGAAGCCAATGCAGAGTTGGTGGCGGTGAGGCGTGATCTCATTCAACGCACCGTGGCGATCGCCGAGTACATTGAGACTGACTTCTTCATCTCCGAGCTGGACGAGGAGGGTGCCGAGGCGCCGCCGAACTGGTTCGGGCTGAACCCGGATGACGGCGATGACTGGGCGAAGGAGATCGCCTCCAACGACTAAGATGAGGATGAGGAGGGCGAGGATGGTGAAGACGCCGTGCTGGAGGACAGAGCGGACGGCCAGCCTCAGCTCGACCATGCCTCGAGCAATAAGTCACGAGTGAGCGCATCGACTGCTGCTAGAGATGACCAAGCCGAGATTCACCAGCCGGCCATTCCACCAAGCAGCGCTGCCGACTCCACAAGCCTGCCGGACCCGCTTGCTGCTCCCTTGGCCTAGGCGGCCAATTTTTATCTTAACTTTTCCTGCGTTGTAGTCTTTTGAACAAGATCGTTAAATTCACGTAGTTCCACCCACTAGGGGTGTATTTAAACTTGTTAAATTCTATCTTTAAAGCCTTGCTATGTAAATATTATCTCGCACGTGTTGTGCTTGCACCGAATTCCAACTTGTCTTGATTTTTGTTCTTTTGGCTTTTTCCTTTGTGGCCCTCCCTTGGCTGTCGCCTTGCCAGCCAGGCGGCCACTCTGCGCACTGTGGCTGGGTCAAGTACTTAGCCATTTGGGAGGACAAGTACTTTGGCCATTTAGAACGTAGCAAGGTAAGTAAGAAACTAGCCGGCCGGCTTCTCAGCAGCCGGTCGGTGAGGCGGGAAGCCGGCCTATCTTATGTATATGCTCTTGTCCTTAGCCATTTCTCATGTGGACATCATTTCCTGCCTTTAACTCTTGCCAGCCGAACAGTTGCTCTGCGAACTGTGGCTTGTTGCAAGAGAGGGCTTAGATGCTGGCACATTACTTGTCCGACTACAGGTAGCACTGACATAATACAAGGCGGCAAGCCCCCCGGGCCGACTGGTCGAACCTGGTGCCAGGCATAAGAATGAAATAACACATTCTTAGGCATAAAACTAATCATATAGATAAAAAGGGTAGTCCCCGAGTGCTCCTTGGGGGACCTGATGTCTTGCTCTTAATACAAAAGGTAGTGTGGTACATAGTGCATCAACTGTAAAATCTTCGAAGGAGGTTTGCATTCCATGGGCGCTCTGATTCCTTGTCGGAGTTGTCCCTCTTGCGTGCCCTAGGCTTCTGTGCATTGTTCAGGTAGTAGGAGTCATTGCCCAAGGCTTTGCTAATGATGAAGGGGCCTTCCCAAGGGGCCGAGAGCACAAGGTCGCCCTCTTGTTAGGATCTTGGCTTAACATTCCGACTATGGTAGCGGCACAGGCTCTGCTGGTAGATGGCGGACCGGCTGAGTGCCAACAACTGGCCCTCTTCCAGCAGATCGACGTCGTCTTCTCGTGCTTCCTTCGCCTCCACTTCCGTGTACATGGTGATGCGAGGTGAGTCGAACTCGATGTCGGTTGGGGTGACAGCCTCGGCCCCGTGCACAAGGAAGAAAGGAGTGAAGCCGGTTGACTTGTTCGAAGTGGTGCGTAGGCTCTAGAGGACGGCCGGCAGCTCGTTGATCCAGCAGCCAGCCGGGCGCTCCAGTGGCTCGACCAGTCAGGGCTTGATGCCGGAGAGGATGAGGCCATTTTCCCGCTCGACTTGGCCGTTTAACTGCGGATGGGCAACGGACACTAAGTCCAATCGGATGCCCTGCGTTGTGCAGAAACGGGCCAATGCTCCTTTGGCAAAATTTGTGCCGTTGTCGGTGATGATGTTTTGTGGTATACCGTACCGGACAGTGATATCTGCCATGAAGGTCACAGCAGTCGGCCCATTCAACTTCTTGATTGGCTTTGATTCAACCCACATGGTGAATTTGTCCATGGCGACAAACAGATGAGTCATGTTGCCGCGTGCTGTCTTGAATGGCCCCACCATGTCCAGCCCCCAGACGGCAAAGGGCCAAGTGAGAGGGATGGTCTTGAGTGCAGAAGCCGGCAGATGTTGCTTGGAGCTGAATTTCTGGCACCCCTTGCAATGCTTGACCAAGTCCTTGGCGTCTTCGAAAGCAGTCGGCCAGAAGAAACCGTGGTGGAAAGCCTTGGCAACAAGTGATCTTGAGGCCGCGTGATGGCCGCATTCACCTTGGTGGATATCTTTGAGGATTGCCTTGCCTTTCTCTGGTTCTACGCATCGCTAGAAGACTCCAGTCACCCTGCGCCTAACAAGCTCTCTGTTTACTATCGTGTAGGCTCCTACCCGGCGCTGCACTTGCCGGGCCAAGATCTCATCAGCCGGCAGCTCTCTGTTCACTAGAAAGTTGAGAATGGGCTGCGCCCATGGTGGAGCTGCGACTTCTCCTACTGTCAGTACGGCCACTGCAACTAGGGCGGTTGGGTTGGGAGGTGGTGGGTTGGAGTCCGCCACCGCTTGCTGTCTTATTGAAGTCCCCGGGCCGACTGCTGCAGTCCCCGAGACAGGTTCTGAAGTCCCCGGGCCGGGTGCAGCTGCAATAGTTCCCGAGCCGCGTGCCGAAGTCCCCGAGCCGACTGCTGAGGTCCCCAAGTCGGATCCGACTGTTTTAGGGTCAGTCAACATGAAGATTGAATTTGATTCTGGCGAAGACTTGATAGACGACTTGAGGAGGCGCTGAAGGGAGATGCCGGATGGTATGGCTTGCCGGGTGGAGCCGATTCGTGCCAGGGCATCTGCTTGCTTGTTGTCAGCCCGTGACACGTGAAGGAACTCACACCCTTTGAAATACCTGCTGAGTTGCTAGACGAGGAAGCGGTAGCTTGCCATGTTTGCATCCTTGGCGTCCCAGTTGCCAAACGACTGTTGGACCACCAAGTCTGAGTCGCCATAGCACAAGATCCGGCGGATGCCAAGTTCTTTGGCCAGCCGGAGCCCGTGTACGAGCGCCTCGTACTCGGCCACATTATTGGAGGCGGGAAAATGGATTTGCAATGTGTATCTGAGCTTGTCGCCTTTGGGAGAGGTAAGGATGATGCCGGCTCCCAGACCGGTGCGCATCTTGGAGCCATCAAAGTGCATTCGCCAATGGGTGGAATCCGGCACTGGCGGCAGGTACTGGGTCTTGGCCTAGTCGACGAGGAAGTCAGCCAGTGCTTGGGACTTGTTGGCAGTGCGAGGCTGGTAGAAGATGGTGTATCGAGCCAGCTCGATGTCCCATTTGGCCACCTGGACTGATGCATCTCTGTTGCCCATGATCTCGGCAAGTGGGGTAGTGCAAACAACCGTGATGGGGTGCTCTTGAAAGTATGGCTTGAGCTTCTTGGCGGCAAAGTACACGCCGTAGCACATCTTCTGGTAGTGGGATAGTTCTGCTTTGAGGCTGACAGCACCTCGCTCAAATAGTACACATGCCTCTGGACCGGCTGTGCCTTGCCCTCTTCTGGGCGCTGTACCACAATGACTGTGCTGACCACCCGGCTGGTTGCGGCAATGTAAAGGAGCATGGGCTCTTTTGCAGTCGGAGCCGCCAGGACAGGCGGCGTAGTTAACATCTTATTCAGCTGGAGAAAAAGCCTCGTCCGCCTGGTTGTTCCACTCAAAGTGAGTGGTTTCTTCATGAGCTGGTACATGGGAAGAGCCTTCTCTCCCAGCAGACTGATGAAGCGGGTAAGGGATGCCAAGCACCTGGTGAACTTCTGGACGTCTCACAGTTGGGTGGGTATCTCCATCCTCTCGATGGCTTTGTTCTTCATAGGGTTGCACTCAATGCCGCGTTCTGAGACCAAGAAGCCAAGGAGCTGGCCGGCTGGTACTCCAAAGACACATTTCTTGGGGTTGAGCTTGATTTGAAAATGGCGCAGATTGTCGATTGTTTCTTAACATCTTCCAAAAGGGTACCACGCTTCTCCGTCTTCACCACAATATTGTCTACGTAGGCGTGGGCATTTCTGCCGAGCTGTTTAAGGAGGCACTTCTGCATGCAACGCTGAAAAGTGGCACCGACATTTCTCAAGCCGAATGTCATGGTAAGGTAGCAGAAGGCTCCGAATGGTGTGATGAAGGCGGTCTTCACGCGGTCGGCCGGGTTCAACTTGATCTGGTGCCTGAGTCGGCATCCAAGAAACTCAACAGCTCGCATCCGGCTGTGGAGTCTATTACTTGATCAATCCGAGGCAAGGCAAACGGATCTTTGGGGCAAGCTTTGTTAAGGCTAGTATACACTACAAAAAGGTTACACTTCCGTGATGATACGTGTTTGTCACAGTAGGTCACGTTTTCTGTCATGCATGTACATCCATGATGATTTTATGACAGAATCAAGATAGTCATACCTGTCCTGTCGTAGAAGTGTTCCATGACATTACCAAAATTATCATCACGGAAGTGTCCACTTCCATGACGATAAATGGCTCGTCATAGAAGTGCTTTCGTCAAGGGTGACCGACATGTGGCATCCACCGTAACGGAACGCCGTTAAGCTATCGGGTCAGGTTTTGGATCCGATAACCCGTTAATAGCCCCGACCAATGGGGATTTTCCACATGTAAAATCATCATTGGCTGGAGTAAACACATGTCATCTCACCGTTGGGACAGATGTCATCCACTCATTGGACCGAAGGCGCCTATGATACATCGACATGTGGCACGGCCCATTCATGTGAAAAGGCCGGCCCGTTTGACTTGGTCAAAAGGTGGCGGGCCGGCCCATGGAAAGCAACGGCCTGTACGCATATAGCCCATTTACAGCCCGCAAACACAGGGCCCGTTACAGCCTATCCGAATTAGGCCCAGTAGCGTCATCTGGGTCGTCCAATATGATTCCAGCCCATTTTAACTTCCGGCCCATATATGGCCCATGACGTCTTTCGGCCCATATGAGGCCTTTTGTAACTCTTGGTCCATTAATGGCCCGTGCTGAAACTGGCCCATAATGAACAGTGTATCACTTTATACCCATTAACGACCCATTATTCCATTGGGCCGTTTCCAGCCCATGTTATCTTTCAGCCTTCTCAGGGCCCATTTATTCTTGGGCTCATTTCCAGCATTCGGTTACTTACGGCCTGTTACTGTCATTTTCTGCTTGTGGGCCAAATTCAGCCCGTTGTTATAGTAGGCCCGTTTGTGGCCCGTTAATATGTTGGACCGTTTTCATAGCGTCATCAAATACGACTTATTAACGATGGCCCGTTATGGTTGGCCCATGAACGGATGATTGCAACTCTAGCCCGTTTACGGCCATAATGCGGTCTGTTATTGGCCCAATGTTAGCCGATCGATCATCCGGCCCATATAAGGCCCATTGATGATACAGCCCATAGAAGGCCCATTGTGTCTACGGCCCGTAGAAGGCCCATTGTGTCTACGTCCCGTAGAAGGCCCATTGTTTCTACGGCCCATAGAAGGCCCATTGTTTATATGGCCGGTAGGAGGCCTAGTGTCACTACAGTAAATATGTAGCCCATGGTTATTGTGGCTTAGTTTTGAAAAATAGGTTATTGCGGCCACTAGCAAACCACGGAAAAAGAACTGCACTGACTACAAGCAAACAAATAAATAAGCAAGCAACTTATGCTAGGCTACCACGGGTATTACACATATTACATCCACTGGGCATCAAAGTTCGCCACCAGTGCAAATAAAGGGAACAAAGCAGCATATAAACGCCGCAACAAAACAAGTCCAGAATTGAAACCACTTCAGAAGAGCTCAAGAAACAATATCCTGGGTACCCATAATGCTGGCAAGATGTTTAGCAAGCTTATTATTCTCTTGTTTGGCGCTTAAATCCTCCAGCACTTGTTGTTGCACAAGAAAGTACACATCTGAATTCTGCAAGGACTTCCTCAGTCCTTCGGCTTCTTGCCGCAGCACAGCTGACTGATGCCTTTCAGCTTGTAGCTGAGACTGAAGAAGCCGAAGTGATTCAGGCAGCGAGTTCGAAGAGCTTGTGCCAGCGGTACTGGCCAGTAACTCGAACACTACATCAATGCAGGACTGTGGGGTTTTCTCACTGTTTAGAAGATCGTTTTTATCACCTTTCTTGGAGACCAACAGGGTTGTCTCACTATCTTGAACCTTATCTGCATTACTTTCTCTACCATTGCATAGTGGGGTGCTCTTCTCCAATATTCTGTTTGCATACTACAAGAGAAACAAGCAGACACATCACATGTTTAGCTTGTAGTATACGAAACTCATTTTGGGAAACCAGTTCAGTAGTAAGGCGGACATGATAACATCATGAAACAAACATATATCTATGTACTATGGTCACTGTATTGTCCATATCATTCTAGTTCATGTTGCCTAATCAAGATAGAGACACAGTTCAACTCATATATTTTAAAGACACAACAGCATAGACAGAATATAAGTGTGAGAAACTACACATCATTGGCATCACTTGTAATGTGCATCACATGAGAACATAACTGTTTATACAACTTAAATTGAAATCAACATAGATTAAGAAGTTAGAACAACAATCCAGTTAAAGAAATAGGTTTAAAACATACCTGTTGCGCCATTGGAGTTTCAATTGGATCCTTCAAATTCAGAAGTAGTTGTTATGAGTAAATACAGTGATGCAACAGCAAAGGAGTATGGACCATAGCTACGGAATCTGACCTGAGAACAGTTGCTCTTCTGCTTTAAACGTGGAGTTTGGGTTAGCTGTGGTAGTCTTCATGGTTTGGGCACTGCAATAGCTTTACAAACTGCTCGTGTGGGGGTACTCTGTGGTGGAC
Organism: Triticum aestivum; assembly: GCF_018294505.1. NCBI lineage: Eukaryota > Viridiplantae > Streptophyta > Magnoliopsida > Poales > Poaceae > Triticum > Triticum aestivum. The sequence continues at coordinate 219,823,085 of NC_057795.1, forward strand.
ATGGTTCTTTGTCAACTAGAAGTGGGTTACTATCCGTTGGGGTTGCGGTTAGATGGGTTGTAGGTGGTTCTCTGCCCAACGGTGTAAGTGTGCAATCTGGAAGAGTCTCGATTATGTGTGGTGGGGCTAGTTTGTGGGCCAGTACAACCACAGAGGGGGGCACCACACATGGCTAAACAATCAACTTGTGTGTTCTAGGGTGCCCCTGCCCCCGTATATAAAGGAGCAAGGGGAGGGGGCCGACGGCCTCATAGGGTGCGCCCCAAGGGGGGAATCCTACTCTAACTAGGAGTAGGTTCCCCCTTTTCCTAGTGCAACTAGGAGGGGAAGGAAAGAGGAGGAGGGGAGAAGGAAAGAGGGGGCCGGTGCCCAAGCCCTAAACCAATTCGGTTTGGGCCTGGGGGGGCACCCCACAGCTCCCTTGTTGCCCTCTGTTTCCACTAAGGCCCATGAAGGCCCATTGACACCCCCCCGGGGGGTTCCGGTAACCCTCTGGTACTCCGGTTTTATCCGGAACTTCTTCGGAACACTTCTGGTGTCCAAACATAGCCGTCCAATATATCAATCTTTATGTATCGACCATTTCGAGACTCCTCGTCATGCCCGTGATCACATCCGGGACTCCGAACGATCTTCGGTACATCATATCACGTAAACTCATAATACCAATCGTCATCGAACGTTAAGCGTGCGGACCCTACGGGTTCGAGAACTATGTAGACATGACCGAGACACATCTCCGGTCAATAACCAATAGTGGAACCTAGATGCTCATATTGGTTCCTACATATTCTATGAAGATCTTTATCAGTCAAACAGCATAACAACATACGTTGTTCCCTTTGTCATCGGTATGTTACTTGCCCGAGATTCGATCGTCGGTATCATCATACCTAGTTCAATCTCTTTACCGGTAAGTCTCTTTACTCGTTCCATAATACTTCATCCTGCAACTAACTCATTAGTTACAATGCTTGCAAGGCTTATAGTGATGAGTATTACCGAGAGGGCCCGAAGATACCTCTCCTAAACACGGAGTGACAAATCCTAATCTCGATCTATGCCAACCCAACAAACACCTTCGGAGACACCTGTAGAGTACCTTTATAATCACCCATTTACGTTGTGACATTTGGTAGCACACAAAGTGTTCCTCCGGTATTCAGGAGTTGCATAATCATATAGTCTGAGGAACATTCATAAGTCATGAAAAAAGCAGCAACAATGAAACTAACACGATCATAATGCTAAGCTAACGGATGGGTCAGGTCTATCACATCATTCTTCTAATGATGTGATCCCGTTGATCAAATGACAACACATGTCTATGGTTAGGAAACATAACCATCTTTGATTAACGAGCTAGTCAAGTAGAGGCATACTAGGGACTATATGTTTTGTCTATGTATTCACACATGTACTAAGTTTCCGGTTCATACATTTCTAGCATGAATAATAAACATTTATCATGAAATAAAGAAATAAATAATAACTTCATTATTGCCTCTGGGGCATATTTCCTTCATTATCTTGATGAGAAAAAGATATATCCTGTTATTATTAGTGCTATCCTTTCAGAACATGAAGAAGAAAGATTATTGAATGTTCTGAAGAAGCACCGAGCTGCCATTCGATATATGCTTGATGATTTAAAGGGCATTAGTCCCACTCTCTGTCAGCACAAAATTAATATGGAACCTGATGCTAAACCCGCTGTTGATCACCAATGACCTTTAAATCCTAAAATGAAAGAAGTGGTAAGAACAGAAATACTGAAGCTTCTGGAAGCAGGTATAATCTATCCTATAGCTGATAGTAGATGGGCAAGTCCCGTTCATTGTGCCCCTAAAAAGGGAGGTATTACTGTTGTTCCTAATGATAAGAATGAACTTATTCCGCAAAGAATTGTCATTGGTTATAGAATGGTAATTGATTTTAGAAAATTAAATAAAGCTACTAGAAAAGATCATTACCCTCTACCTTTTATTGATCAAATGCTAGAAAGATTGTCAAAGCACACACATTTTTGTTTCCTTGATGGATATTCTGGTTTTTCTCAAATACCTATCTCACAACCTGATCAAGAGAAAACCACCTTTACTTGTCCTTTTGGAACTTATGCTTATAGACGAATGCCTTTTGGCTATGCAATGCAACTGCTACCTTTCAAAGATGTATGACTGCTATATTCTCTGATTTTTGTGAAAAGATTGTTGAGGTTTTCATGGATGATTTTTCTGTTTACGGAACTTCTTTTGATGATTGCCAACCTTGATCGAGTTTTGTAGAGATGCGAGCAAACTAATCTTGTCTTGAGTTGGGAGAAGTGCCACTTTATGGTTAATGAAGGTATTGCCTTGGGACATAAAATTTCTGAACAAGGTATTGAGGTGGATAAAGCTAAAGTTGACACAATTGAGAAAATGCCATGTCCTAAAGATATCAAAGGTATTCGTAGTTTCCTCGATCATGCTGGTTTCTATAGGAGGTTTATTAAAGACTTCTCTAAAATTTCTAGGCCTCTTACAAATCTTTTACAAAAGGACGTTCCATTTGTTTTTGATGATGATTGTGTAGAAGCCTTTGAAACACTTAAGAAAGCCTTAATTCCTGCACCTGTTGTTCAACCACCTGATTGGAACTTGCCTTTTGAAATTGTGTGTGATGCTAGTGATTATGATGTTGGTGCTGTTCTAGGACAAAGAGTTGATAAGAAACTAAATGTTATTCATTATGCTAGTAAAACTCTAGACAGTGCCCAACACAATTATGCTACTACTGAAAAAGAATTTTTAGCAGTGGTGTTTGCTTGTGATAAATTTAGATCTTACATTGTTGATTCTAAATTTACTGTTCACACCAATCATGCTGCTATAAAATATCTTATGGAAAAGAAAGATGCTAAACCTAGACTCATTAGGTGGGTTCTCATGCTACAAGAATTTGATTTACATATTACTGATAGAAAGGGAGCTGAGAACCCCGTGGCTGATAACTTGTCTAGGCTAGAAAATATTCTTGATGACCCACAACCTATTAATGATAGTTTTCCCAATGAACAATTAGCTGCAATAAATGTTTCTCATAACACTCCTTGGTATGCTGACTATGCTAATTATATTGTTTCTAAATATATACCACCTAGCTTCACATACCAACAAAAAAAATTCTTCTATGATTTAAGACATTACTTTTGGGATGACCCATATCTTTGTAAAGAAGGAGTAGATGGTATTATTAGATGGTGTGTACCTGAGCATGAGCAGGGACAAATCCTACAAAAATGTCACTCCGAAGCTTATGGAGGGCATCATGCGGGACACAGAATTGCTCACAAGGTATTGCAATCTGGTTTTTATTGGCCTACTCTCTTCAAGGATGCCCGTAAGTTTGTTTTATCTTGTGATGAATGTCAAAGAATTAGTAGTATTGGTAAGCATCAGGAAATGCCTATGAATTATTCTCTTGGTATTGAACCATTTGATGTTTGGGGTTTTGATTACATGGGACCTTTCCCTTCCTCTAATGGGTATACACATATTTTGGTTGCTCTTGATTATGTTACTAAGTGAGTAGAAGCTATTCCAACCAGTAGTGTTGATCACAATACCTCTATTAAAATGCTTAAGGAAGTCATTTTCCCAAAGTTTGGAGTCCCTAGATATTTAATGGCTGATGATGGTTCACATTTTATTCATGGTGCTTTCCATAAAATGCTTGCTAAATATGATGTCAACCATAGAATTGCATCACCCTATCATCCTCAGTCTAGTGGTCAAGTTGAACTTGGCAATAGAGAAATAAAGCTAATATTACCAAAAGCTGTCAATATGTCCCGAAAGAATTGGTCTAAGAAATTAGATGATGCACTTTGGGCCTATAGAACAACATATAAAAATTCTATGGGTATGTCTCCTTATAATAGGGTTTATGGAAAATCTTATCATTTGCCTCTCGAGTTAGAACATAAAGCATATTGGGCAATTAAAGAACTCAACTGTGATTTCAAACTTGCCGGTGAAAAGAGGTTATTTGATATTAGCTTAGATGAATGGAGAATCCAAGTTTATGAAAATGCTAAGTTATTTAAAGAGAAAGTCAAAAGATGGCATGCCAAGAGAATCCAAAAGAGTGAGTATAAGGTGGAGAATATGTTCTTTTGTACAACTCTTGTTTCAGATTCTTTGCAGGCAAATTTCTCTCAAATGGGAAGGACCGTATGTTATTGAGGAGGTTTATCGATCTAGAGCCATCAAAATAAATAATGCCAAAGGTAGTAACCCGAAGGCTGTCAATGGGCAAAGAATAAAACATTATATCCCAGGTACGCCCATTAATGTTGAAAGCAATATTATGCAAACTATGACACCGTAAGAACACATAAATGAAACCTTTTGTAATACTCTAGAATCGTGAAAAAAGAGGAGGTACGTGATACGATAAGTAAACGGACTCCAAAAAATCCGCAAAAATATTTTCTGTCAGTTTTGAAATATATTAAAAATTAGGAAAATAGGAAACAACCAGGAAGGTAAACCTGCGCATCCAGGTGGGTTATGCCCACCTTGGGTACCTTCCGGACTCCATTTTTCTTCCATTTGCTTGTTTCCCAAGATAAAAAATCTTTATATACCCCCCAAACCTATTGACCAACGTATCACGGAGAAATCTTCTGTTCTTCTTTCTTGCTATTTTTTGTCAGATTTGTTAAGCCAGGCATCATGTCTACTCCCTCCTCCAACAATGTAGAAGAGTATGCTTGGTTGATGAAGATTGAATTTAAGAGAGAAGAACCCAAAGAAGCCTTCAAGGGGGACAAGAGCAAGGAAGCTACTGGAGATCAAGCGCCGGTGGTCGAGCAAGCCTTGCCTGCTGAGGAGGAAGAAGAAGATATCCTTAGACCTTACTATGATCATCTACCCACACTGAGATTGAAGCTTTCCGGATCATCAAAACAGTTCGTGTGCAAAATAAATATCTCACTAGTGAAAATATTCTATTGCAAGAGCACATCATCGCTCTCCGGAGCATCATCCATAGATTGGAGTATCTTTTGAGCCTGAAGGATAAGATTGCTACTACTTCATCACCACCACCTCCGTCTTCATCACCAAAAGAAACTTGAGTATCAGGTATGGGCACTCCCCTTAGCTTGTGCCAATCTTGGGGGAGGTGCCCCCGTATCGTATCACCTCCATTATCGTTTACCTTTACTTATCTTAGTTCGATCCATAGTTATCTTTTGCTTTAGATGAATAAAAGTTTAGTTCGATCCTTTCTTTTCGAGTGTTTGCTTTGGCGGGGCTTAGAGCGGCACCGCTGACGCCGGCACTTAGATTGCTTCCCAAGGGGATTATCCTCCGTTGCCTCATTGCCATTGTTTTCTTTGGGTGTGTCCACCATATATATATATATCATATGATGCGGTGGCTGTCCAGCGCACTATGGGCGGTGGTTCTTGTTCTTCTCCGGCATCGTCGTTCATACCGTCGATGTTTTCAGAGTCGAAATCAAGCATGTCGGTTAAGTCGTCGACAGTAGCTATCAAGTGGGTGGTGGGTGGGTAATGTATTTCTTCGTCGTCCGCTTCCCACTCAAGCCGGACATAGTTTGGCCAAGAGTCTCCTGACAGAGAGAGAGATTTTAATGAGTTTAGCACATCGCCCAAGGGCGAGTTCTGAAAGATATCCGCGGAGCTAAACTCCATGATCGGTGCCCAGTCAGGTTTGATGGGCACGGATGCACGCGGTTCGGAGCCCCTGGCCAGAGATGAGTCCGAGGGTCTGAAGACACAGACCTCCTTGGAGGTGAGATCTGTGTTCGGCTCTATCGCCGCTGAGTATGCGGCCTCCGTGACGGGGTCCATCCACCCGTCCTCGGATGGCACGATCTGCTTTGGATTTAAGGCTGGGCGGTTGCAGGTGTGATCTCCTGAACATCATTCGATGGCAGATCTAAGTCATGCTCATTGCGACTGTTGGGCGCACCTATCATGGGCTCGAATCCGTCGAAGATCAAGTCTCCGCGGATGTCGGTAGTGTAGTTCAAGCTTCCAAACCTAACCAGATGGCCAGGGGCGTAGCTATCGATCTTCTCCAGATGGCCAAGCGAGTTGGCCCGCAGTGTGAAGCTGCCGAATTAGAAGATCTATCCGGGGAGGAAAACCTCACCCTGGATCGCATTGTTGTATATGATTGAAGGAGCCATCAAGCCTTACAGCGACGAGACAGTGGAACTCTTAATGAAAGCACCAATATCGGTGTCAAAACCGGCGGATCTCGGGTAGGGGGTCCCGAACTATGCGTCTAAGGCTAATGGTAACATGAGGCGGGGGACACAATGTTTACCCAGGTTTGGGCCCTCTCTATGGAGGTAATACCCTACTTCCTGCTTGATTGATCTTGATGATATGAGTACTACAAGAGTTGATCTACCACGAGATCATAGAGGCTAACCCTAGAAGCTAGCCTATGATTATGATTGTTGTTGTCCTACGGACTAAACCCTCCGGTTTATATAGACACCGGAGGGGGCTAGGGTTACAACAGAGTCGGTTACAGAGAAGGAAATCTACATATCCGAATTGCCAAGCTTGCCTTCCACACCAAGGAGAGTCCCACCCTGACACGGGACGAAGTCTTCAATCTTGTATCCTCATAGTCCAACAGTCCGGCATAAGCATATAGTCCAGCTGTCTGAGGACCCCCTAATCCAGGACTCCCTCAGGCATCCCATGTGGCACTTCAACGGAGACGACGACGCCACCCGCTGTGGCCAAAAGGGTCCGGACTCAACCACCACTCTGGTGGAAATACTGTCCGATTTATACAAGGGGGAAAGAGAGGAGTTCGTCTGCATTAAACCACGGCATGGCTTTTCCATGTACAACCCTCCAAGCTGGGTGAGCTGCCATTCATCACTCTGCTCTATTCATTCCCTGAGCCTTTGTTTTTATAAATATTTATTTCTGTCTACTTATAACAGGAATGGTGGAAAGTAATCAGGGAGTTCCACAGTCCAGCACCACAGCCAGAGGACCGCAACCGGGCCGTTGACCCCGGATTCGAAGAGTATCCGGATATATTCTTGGAGTTTGTGGAAGGGTTGTTTCACCAGGCGAGCTGTGATGGCACAGAGGTGGCCATCATTGCTGACTATCCCGGCCTCCTCCCTGTATCGCATGCAAGTAAACAAGAGACTTATCTTTCGGAAAAGATTTATTCCCTCCGTCTTACCCACCGCACAATTCTTACGCTCTAAAGGGAAGACGATCGGCGCGCCAAGCCGAACCCGAGGCGACTCGCCAGCAAGGGGCGCCTGTGCCAGGTAGGCCTTTAAAAAGGAAGGCAAACAAAAACATGGCGGAGCCATCCTCAAGGAGGTATGGTTTTAAATACGCTCCGTGGTTCGTCATCTTAAAGTATGACACTATCCGTTGTGCATTAGCAGAAAGAACATCCGCCGGACTATGTCCAGGGATCCTGCCAACCGTGCCTCCACTAGCAGGATCCCAAGCCCGGTCTCGAGGATGGAGGCCAACACGGGAGAAACATTGGACTGTCCTCCTACAGAGGATTCGGACAAAATGTCCGTTACAAATTCTGAAGTGGAGAGCGCCATGAATCATCGGCGCCTGCGGGCCGCACTCCGCGACCCTGGTTTTTCAGATGAGGCTTTTAATGCCTTCAACTTGGGTGATGCATACATCCGAGCTGCTCAGGATGGGCTTGCTAGAGCCACGGACCAATATTTGAAAGATATACGGGTAAGTATAAAAATGTGATAATTATGTATATCAGTAGCCCCTGAGACTTAAAGCACTTGGTACAACTGATTTAAGGATCATTGTACATATAGGTTCTCTCGGAGAAGAACAACCTGTTGTCTCAAGAGCTGGAAGAGTTTCGAACCCAACTAACGGTCGCTATGGCCTAGCTATCAAGATTCGAAGAGGCATCGACTGGTATGTATTCCCGAATTGAGGAGAAACAATATTGTGTTCATAAACCAGTAATGCTAACAATATCTGATGACCAAAATCCTCAGGTAATCCGGAACCGAATCCGGGAACCCCACAAGAGGGTGAGCAAGAGGCACAAAGGTAAGCAGCCCCCGGCGAACGTGTACTTACATGGGTCATACGGAAGAATAACACGCTCCGAGATGCTAATACCCAGCTGGGTGAAGAATTGAAAGATGTTCGGGCCCAGCTGGCTGACTCCGTGAAGGAAAATAAAAGGCTCCAGTGCGGCATTTTTAGTATGCTCTCAAACGAATGTTTACATAGTTCGGTAAATATACGAACTAACAGAGTTATGTGTGTAGGTATGATGACGGGCCGTCCCGAAGAGGGGATGCCCAGATCCTCAGGCGATCTACTACAAGAGCTTTCGCAACTGCACGAGCAATTTCGGCAGGTTATGCGGAGTGTCGCCAAGGCCTTGTGGCCATCCGCCTCCCTACCAGGAAGTATGGGGGAGCTTGCTCAACTTTTCAAGGGAGTGCGGCGGCGTTTTCGACTATGGAAGATATTTGCCTGTCGAGAAGGGGCAAGAGAGGCTTGGGCCATGGTGAAGACACGGTATACCAAGCTTGACCCGAATCATATGGCCCAGGTCGGACATGTAGGGTCGGATGGGAAAGAAATTCCCATTAGTCTGGTATATGACCAGGTAGGATTAGGCGCAAAATATTCCCAACAGGATTGTAGGTTAGACAACCTGTTGGATGGCATAGAAGAAGAAGAAGCATTTTAGTCTAAATGACCATGTACTTCAATTGACATATTTGTCCCTAGTCAGATTGTAGAACATTTGTCATGGCAGACCTTTTCGCTTCGGCCTTTGGACCTGACAGTCCGGAGTGTTTCCGAATACCCGCTCGGTAATATAAACCAGGGTACGCATGGAAACAAGGCGTAGGGGTCATAATTGCTTGAACAGACAAGTACCCAACTAGCTATGTTATATTACATGGTTAGTAAGAAACATCTTCCAGAGAGAATAGTTCCGTTAAGGGTTGCTTTCCCTGGGTACGCATGCATTAACGTGCATGTGCAAACTGCGATCAAAAAGTGTAGGACAGGTAACATCTAGGGGTTTGTATTGTGATAGGTAAAAAACATCTTTAGTCCACCGATCGAATATTCCCTTAAGAACGCTAGCTTTTGGCTTCACCCAGTATGAGGTACACGTCTGGAGTAGCCGGCAGTAACAATCGCAGAGGTGCTCCCTTTATGCCCTAGCCGAACTAACGAGAACGTAGGGCATAAGCACAGGAGCCAGGCAACCCAGCTTGGCCAAAACTTAAGTCATATCGATGCATATAATGGCGAAGAAAAGGAGCATATGGAGAAAGGACGCATATGCAGTGGGCTTGATGCCTTGAAGATAATTATATTAAGCTTCTGTATAAGAAGCCCCCAGGTATAATGAGCACACATACTTGAAAATTAGTGCGTTATAAGTGTGTAGTCGAGCCACAATAAAGCGTTAGAGCTTTTCAAAAAGGAAAGGCAAGAAGAGGGCTAAAAATAAAATCAAAAGCAACAGAGGGAAGGAGACGAAGGGGGAGTTCGGCGCTAGGCGTAGAATCTTCGGAGTCTGGCTCCGTTCCATGGGTTCGGCTCGAGGCGATTATCGGATGCATCCCGCAGTCGGTACGCTCCACCGGTGAGAACTTTGTCAATAATGAGGGGACCCTCCCACTTGGGCTTGAGCTTGTCCTTTTTCTTCTCCGGTAGACGTAGAACGAGTTCGCCAATATTATAAGTCTTGACCCGTACTTCTCTGCTTTGATACCTGCGAGCCTGTTGTTGATAGAATGCGGAACGCGCTTTTGCGACATCGTGATCCTCTTCCAGGGCATCTAAACTGTCCTGCCGATCGAGCTCGGCCTCTCTCTCTTTGTACATGCGCACTCGAGGTGAGTCATGAATAATATCGCAGGGCAGCACAGCCTCTGCGCCGTACACCATGAAGAAGGGTGTGTGTTCGGTAGTGCGATTTGGCGTGGTCCGCAGCCCCCAGAGTACGGAGTCAAGCTCCTCAGCCCAGTGCGTGTCTGATTCTTTTAAGGATCGCACTAGTCTAGGTTTAATGCCGCTCATAATAAGACCATTGGCTCGTTCGACTTGACCGTTTGTTTGAGGGTTATAGACGGAGGCATAATCAAGCTTAATGCCCATCTTGCCGCACCAAGTTTTCACCTCATCGGCCGTGAAATTGGAGCCATTGTCGGTGATGATGCTATGGGGGACACCATAATGGTGTACTACACCCGATATGAAGTCTATCACGGGTCCGGATTCGGCCATTTTGACTGGTTTGGCTTCTATCCATTTGGTGAACTTGTCCACCATGACCAACAAGTATTTTTTTCTTATGGCTTCCTCCTTTAAGGGGTCCAACAATATCAAGCCCCCAGACCGCGAAAGGCCAAGTTATGGGGATTGTCTATAGGGCGGTGGGTGGCATATGGCGTTGGTTGGCGAAAAGCTGGCATTCGACGCAATGTTGGACAAGGTCTTGTGCGTCTGCTCGGGCCATCGGCCAGTAAAAACCTGTACGGAAGGCCTTGCTTACAAGGGCCCGAGCTGCGGCATGGTGATCGTCGAGGCCGACATGAATTTCAGCCAAGAGCTGCCGTCCTTCCTCTTCGGAGATACATCTTTGAAGTACCCCGGTAGAGCTTTTCTTATAAAGCTCTCCCTCATGGACCTTGTAGGCCTTAGAGCATCGCACAATGCAGCGTGCCTCATTTTGGTCCTCGGGGAGTTCGTGCCTATTTAGGTAGGCCAAGAAGAGTTCGGTCCATGGGGCGATAACAGCTAGGATGAGATGGGCCGGGTGTTATTTCGGTGGCGGAGCCCCCGATTATGTCCGTGTGTTCAGAATCTGGGGTTGTGGTCGGATCCAGACTAATGTTGCCAGTCTCCCCTTCCCACACCATGGATGGCTTGAAAAGCCTTTCCATAAAGATGTTAGGTGGGACAGGGTCGCGCTTAGCACCGATTCGGGCGAGGACATCTGCTGCTTGATTGTTTTCTCTAACCACGTGATGAAATTTTTGGATCTTTGGCATTGAAGTCTCCATTTATTTGAGATATTGCGAGGTTTGAATCCCCATGCACTTCTAGGAACTAAATGCCAATGGAGACAACCATCTAAAGACCATGTAACAGAGCCCTATATTCGGCTGCATTGTTAGAGTCTGTATATAATATTTGGAGTACGTATTGGACTGTATCTCCTATGGGGGATGTTAAGACAACACCTGCCCCGAGACCTGCTAGCATTTTAGAACCGTCAAAGTGCATGATCCAGTTGGAGTATGCGGCGTACTCTTTAGGGAGTTCGGCCTCTGTCCATTCGGCGACAAAATCCGTTAGTACTTGAGATTTAACGGCTCGTCGTGGTTTATATGTGATGTTGAATGGGAGGAGCTCGATGGCCCACTTGGCAATCCGGCCCGTGGCATCGTGGTTGTTTATTATATCGTTGAGTGGTACTTCAGAGGCCACTGTCGGTGTCAAAACCGGCGGATCTCGGGTAGGGGGTCCCGAACTATGCATCTAAGGCTAATGGTAACAGGAGGCGGGGAACACAATGTTTACCCAGGTTCCGGCCCTCTCGATGGAGGTAATACCCTACTTCCTGCTTGATTGATCTTGATGATATGAGTATTACAAGAGTTGATCTACCACGAGATTGTAGAGGCTAAACCCTAGAAGCTAGCCTATGATTATGATTGTTGTTGTCCTACGGACTAAACCCTCCGGTTTATATAGACACTAGAGGGGGCTAGGGTTACACAGAGTCGGTTACAGAGAAGGAGATCTACATATCCGAATTGCCAAGCTTGCCTTCCACGCAAAGGAGAGTCCCACCCAGACATGGGACGAAGTCTTCAATCTTGTATCTTCATAGTCCAACAGTCCGGCCAAAGTACATAGTCCGGCTGTCCGAGGACCCCCTAATCTAGGACTCCCTCAGTAGCCCCTGAACCAGGCTTCATTGACGATGAGTCCGGCGCGCAGATTGTCTTCGGCATTGCAAGGTGGGTTCCTTCTCCGACTACTCCATAGAAGATCTTGAATATGAGGATCGTGTCCGGCTCCGAAAAATAATTCCCACATACCATCGTAGATGTAACACCCCGAGTTCGATGCGCCAGGTGTCTTCCAGTTATTTGCCGTCGTTGCCATGTCATTCGCTTGCGTGTTGCACTTTGCCTTGTCATCTTGTTTTGCTTTGTTCCTTTATTTGTTGCATATGCCATGCTCATCATTGTTATATTGCATTGCCTCTTGTCATTTTGCATGCTAGTCATATACCTTTTGGTAATCATCATGTTGTTGCCATGTTCATCTTGTGCATTGCCCTTTATATATGTTGTGTGTTGCTCTAGTTGATGTGTGTGCATCACCCCTTTGCTATCTCTCTCAAACCAAGCCATGCACCATCACCTTCTCCTTCCTCTTCTTTTACTCCTTTATACAAGTGCCATTTCTCCCTTCTCCATTAATGTTCAATCTTTGCCAATAAATCATGCACCATGCCTTATACCTCTCCGTCAAGTTTCATCCTTTTGGGAGTTGTTTTGGTTGGGTTCAAAAATGGAACAAGTTTGAATTTAATTCAAACATGATTTATTTTTCTGCCTCTAAAAATGCCCAACTCAATTTTATCAAATTCCACATAACACCAGGGTCCTGAGGATATTTTCATATCTCACACGCCACTCTCCTATCCCTGTGCATTTTGTTTTCTCTGTTTTCTGTTTGAAGAAAAGAAAGGAAAGAGAAGAATGCATACAGGGGGAGGCCGCACGCAGCCCAGCAACAGCCGTCCCGCATAGCCACTTACCACTTCGAATCAAGCCCAAGCCCACCTCTGCTTCCTCTTCTACCTACATCACCTATGTACGACTGAACAATAGCCATCAGATCACCATGGCACCGCTCGATGGGCTGCCGTACAGCTCCCTAGCACCCTATATACCACCCCTCGACGTATGTGCCCTACCCTAACTTCTCCTCCTCAATTCAATGCCGCCACAACCCCTCTCCTTCTCTGGTTGTTCTTCTTCCGCAAGAAAAGAGCACCCGAGAGAATAAACCCCACCTGCGTTCTCACAGCCGGAGGGCTCCAAGATCATCTCCAGCATGTCGATCTTCTTCCTCTACGTCCACTACGTCCGTTCAGGCGTCTTCTCCGCACCATGGTCGTCCCCGCCATCTTCATCCGCAGCTCATGCCTCCACACAGTCACCGGAGCTCCTTCCCCGACGTCCTCTCCGTTGTCTTCTTCCTCGGGCCAACCTTCACCACCGGCCTTCTTCTTCCTCGGGGAGCGACGCACGCGTCCCCGCCTTCGTCCTCGACCCCGTGGCAAGTCCCTGGAGCCCTAGATCGGCCTCCTGTTTCCTCTTCTTCACAGAGCAGGATGCCGCCACGATCAGTGCCTCGCCTCGCCCTCGGCAGCGTGTCTCAAGCCCCCTCGTCGACTCCCTCGAGCCCTCTGTGAGGAGCCGCGTGTCGGGGAAGCTGATCCAGGAACACCTATTGGGACCGGCGGACCGGGCCCCTTTCGGTTCGGCGGGGGGCGAAGATCGCACGAAGAGCGGATCGAGGCGAAGCACACGAGTAGTTTACCCAGCTTCGGAGCTCTCCGGAGAGATAACACTCCTACTGCTGCTTGTCTGATTGTATTGAGTTCTTGCTCGGGTGCGCTGAGTGCTACAGTACACACGAGACCGAGCGTGAGTGTTCCGAACCTCCCGAACCCCCCTCTACGTTGCGCATGGGTCTCCTTTTATATGCTCAAGGGGTCACCGACAGGTGGCAACGCAGACAAGGGTAAAAATGGAAAAGGAGTTGCGGTTGGTACAACTACCATGTACAGTGTATCCTACCTAACCCTGACGGCAGGGGACAAAGGCATTAAATGCCCGTATGTGTCGCCCAAACAGTGCAGAAAAGGACCGTCAGGGACGCCACCGTTCGCCACGATGGTAATTTTATCAGCGTCGCTTGCCACCTCGCACCGCTGGCTGCTCAGCCTCCTGCCACATGCACCTGGAAAGGCCCCCAGGGCGACATGTTGGTGGATGTGCTGGAGCGCGGGTACAGAGTGGTTGCCTGCCGCGGCAAGCGCCTTGCCGCGGCCGTTGTCTTGCTGCGCCCGGAAGCTTGTCGCTCACCGGGCCTTGCCGGGACGCGTGGCGCATCTCGGCAAGTTCCTTGCTATGCCTTGGTTGGCCTTCCCGGCAAGCTCCTCTTGTCGGGGCCTTGTCTCCTTGACTTGAATACTTTGTTCTTGAATGGCTCCAAAGGAACCACGGAGGACCTTGGCGGTCACCCGGCAAGCCTTGCCGCGGGGTGCTGCAATTGCCCGTGCACAAGTTCGGGATACTAGGGTACCCCTACTCTAGTACACCGACAGGAGCCCCCGGGCCTGGGCCACACACGGTGCCGAGCGCTGTTGGGTGAGGCCCAAAGTAGGGCACGGGCACGCGCGGCCTGGGTCATGCCGTATCTTACTCCGTATCCACCGCGCCCTCCCCGAACGGCACGCGTTGAATGCGGCATCGTGGGAGAGATCATGGGTGGCTTCTTTATTCGGAAGGGCGAAACGTTCGCCCCCTCCCTCTTTATAAGCAGGGGAAACAGGGGCAGTTTGCCCACTTCGCTGGTTGCTACTCCAGTCTCGGAAATCTCCGCCGCTCCCCCCTTCTTCCCGAAGCTGAAAAAGAGCAGCGCTCCGCCCCCCCATTGCCACCAGCACCACCAACGCCATCGATCTCCCCCACCACTTCCGCCATGGCTCCGAAAGCCGACAAGGGGAAGGGCGTGAAATCGGTCGAGGCGCAGCGGCTTGCGGCGCTGCGAAAGGAGCGGGCCATCTTCCCCCCTCAGCTTGACACAAAGGAGCTGAGGGAGTACTACTACCTCCCCTGGTCGATAGAGACGCGAGCGCATCCACGCACGAAGGTACTCCTGGCTACCGCCTCGAGACTAGCTCCGAACGGGTATCCCTTCTTCGCGCTATTCTTCTACTGCGGGCTCTGCCCGCCCTTCTCTGAATTTTTCTGTGATATCATGAACACCTACGGGTTCCGCCTCCTTGACTTCACCCCCAATGCCGTTCTGACTATGGCAGTTTTCGCACATCTGTGCGAAAACTTTGTCGGAGTCCATCCAAACGTAGCCCTTTCCCGCCACTTCTTTATGCCCCGGGTTGAGAGAGGAGAGCCCCTTGCCAGCGGAATCGCTTGGATCTCGAGAGTCGGCAAGAAGGAAGCCTATCTGGAGGGAGAGCTCCGCAGCAAGTGGGATGAATGGAGAGCAGAGTGGTGCTGGATTCTCGAGGAGAACCCGCAGCCATTTACTGCCCTGCGCCAAGCCCCAATAGTATGCGGCAATGATTGGAGCAACGTGGCCCCGGAAGATGATAGGCTGAAGATTGCCGTCACCCGCATCCTTCACCTCAGGCTTGCCGGGCTCACTGTAGGCGCTGTTGGCGCAGATTTCCTTCGCCGCTGCATCGCCCCCCTGCAGGAGAGGGGGAGACCAGCCTGGGAGTTCCAGAACTCGGCGGATATCATGAGGCTGCGCCCGGGCCTCAACTTTAACTTCACTGTCCTGGAGCTGGACGCGATGCTCCTGGAGCTGTTCAAGCGTGATCCTCAGCATCCATTCATGTTGCCGCGGGATGTCGTTCCGCTGTGCAACAATTCTTCGCTTGACCGCATCCGTGCAATGATGCCACTGTGCGACTCTCACGGAATCATTCCAACTTGGCAAGAGCCGGCAGACGCCATCGTGTAGGAGTTCTTCGATGGCTTGGTAGAAGTGCCGGTCCGTGTTGATGAGCAGAAGAGCCTCACCCGCGACACCACCGATGCAGAGATGCAGCGCATCGCCACCAGGCTGGAAGAGGCGGCGGCAGCCGCTGCCGCGGGTGAGTTTGGATTCACTGTGGAGGAGGCAGAGGCAACGGAGGCGGCAAGCCTTGCCGAGCGCGAGGAGTTTGCTGGCGAGGAAGGGCTTGCTGGGCCCGAGGATGAGTCGAGCGAGCCCGGCGAGGGAGATCTTGTCGGGCCCGAACCTTCAGGCAGCTTGCCGCAAACGGAGCCCCCAGCTCCGCCAAGAAGGCGTCTCCGCAAGGCCGGGGATGTAGCGGGGCGGCAGACGGGTCAACAGCCATCGGGCCGCGCAACACGCTCTACCGCGGCAAGCACTGTTGCCGCGGGAGCGCCTCATGCCGCTGCGGCAACCGGAGCGGGGTCTTCCCGGTCGACCGCCACTGCTCCTGCTAAGTGGGCAAGGGAGCCTACTCCTCCGCCTCGTCGCGCCGGAGGCGAGCCGGACTTCGATCTCTCCGCGCTCAGCTCCGACGAGGAAGAAGAAGAGTAAGATCCCTTGCTATTCTTGTAGTTCTTCAATTTTTGTTGTTTTGTCTTGTATCTGATTCGCTTTACTCTGAACTCATTCCTTTTCAGGACTCTGCCCCAGAGAGTGGTGAAGAGAGCCAAGGCCCCGGTGATTGTCATCGAGGACGACCCCACCACGACGGCAGAGAACATGTCCGAGACCACCTTGTCGGACCCGGCAACCATTCCTCAAAGCAGCCCCCAGCGCAGCCCCCCATGTAAGTATATGGTTTACTTCATGCTATCAGGCGCGCATGGGTGCTCTTTTTTTTGCTGATATCTGTCTGTTGGTTTGTGTAGGAGCAGAGCAGCCTCACCAGGAGGGCCCGGAGGCCGCTCCCGAAGTGCCATCTGCTTCGACTACACCGCCAAGGGAGGATTCCCCGGCAAGGGAGCGTTCTCCGGCTAGGGAGAATTCTCCGGCAAGGGGCAGTTCTCCAGCAAGGGATAGCACCAGTGATCCTCCGGTGGTTGAGACCATGACTGTAGATCCAAGCATAGGTAACCCTTTTGCTTGAAAACTCCCCTTGGGTTCTTCTTCTTCTGATTTTCTTCTTGAGCATTTGCTTGACTTTTCTCCCCTCTTCGGTCGTCAGATCCACCTGCCACGGAGCCGATGGAAACCGAGGCCGCCGGCGAGGAGAACGTGCGCGGCAACAACGACGACGCCGCCGCCACCGAAGAAGAGGCCGGTGCCGATGATCCCGCCGGTGAAGAGGCCGCCAAGGCTGCCGCCGCAGAAGCAGGCGAGGGATCCGGTGATCACACTGACGGCCCCGAGGCCACAGGAGCACCAGGCGATACGCCGACCGCCGATCCCTCCGCCGATGCTGCAGCACCAGGCTCCGAAGAGCCCCAGTCCGGCGCCTACTTGAAGGCCGGCGACAGTATCTTCATCAAGCTCCCCTGGGCGTCAAGTTCCAGGGCGCCGGTCGAAGGAGAAATCTTGGACCGAGAGGTGCTCACGGCCGCTGGGTTGACGCTGGTCGACGCGCCAAGCAGCAACAGCGACGAGCCTGAGGAGGAGCGGCTGCTGCGGAAGCTGCTGTCGCTCTACCGCGCCCGATAGGCCAAGCTGGCATCCCGAGAAGCGCTTGTCGCGAAGGTGGGAGTGGATATCGAGAAGTGCGCGGAGGAACTCCGGGGTCTGAGGCAGGAAACTCTCCGGTCCTTGGCGGAGGAGCGGGAGCAACTTGTCGAGGAGCGAAAAGCCTTCCTCCTCAAGAAGGCTGAAGTCGAAGAGAAGCAACGGCTTGTCGTCGAAAATCTATTTGCGTAGGAAGGAGAGTTGGCGCAGCGCAAGGTGAACCTTGACAGCCACGAGGAGGAGCTTGCCGCGCGCGAGCAATCAATTGGCGGGGCTCTCAAGGAGGCAAGGGATGCTGCCGCAGCTGCCGAGGCCGCCAAGAAGGAGTTGGAGACGAAGGTAGCGCAGCTGGAGGCTGATCTCATGGCGAGCGGCGAGGAGCTTGCCGCGCTCAAGCGTGAGCGCGAGAAGGACGCTGCCGCTCATGGTGAGCTGCAGGGTCTTCTCGCTGAGAGGAGCAAGGAGCTCAGTGCCGCCAAGGATTCCAATGCAGATCTCGAGTTGAAGCTGGCTACCTTGACTCAGACGCTGGACGGCGCCAGGGAGCGGGAGGTGGCCTTGTCGGAGAAGATCAAGGCCGACGAGGCGCTGCTGGCGAATGCTACTGCCGCCCACGACGCCTTCAGGGAGACTGTGGAGCACTGGACTGAGGGTCTTGTGGATCTTGCCGCCGCCATCGACGGGGAGCTGGCGCAGCTGGGGATGGAGGATCTCGGGTACTCCTCCAACGAGCACCTCCAACCCAGCGCCAAGCTCAGCTTGTTCTTCAAAGGCGTGGTGACGGCCCTCCAGCGGCTCCGGGAGAAGATCCCAAAGCAGCTGGCCGACGAGTCGCGCAAGATCTGCGCAGGAGCTCTCCAGAAGGTGCTGATGAAGGTGGCCTTCCGCAACCCAGGCCTCAACTTCACCAACGTCGTCAAGTCCTTGCCGCCGGATGCTGATCTGGAAGCGCTCAAGGCCCTTGTCGCACCCATTGTGGACAAGGTGAGCGGAATCAAGAGGGTTGAGGGCGATCGCGTAGACTAGGCCGCCCGTTTTATCTTTCTCTTTGTCGCTGCTGGTCATGTTACGAGAACAATCTATTAGAGCTGCGACAAGCTATCTTGCAATATAACTCTATTTTGGGTAGAGATTGCTATGTTATTTCCTTTACTTGATTCCTTCCTTTGTATGTTTTTACCCTACGCTTTTAGGGAACTTGTCGGCGCAGGTGCCCTAGCCGCGAGCGCTGAGTGCGGGACATCAACAGCCTGCTGGCGGTACCGCCTCCGACAAGAAACCTTGTCACAACTAGTCGCAGCTCACTTAAGTTGTTGAGCGGACTCGAAACAAAGTAAGGGCGCAACTAGCTACGAGTTGGTTCCTCCGCGCACAGGTTTTCCATACAAAGTACGGTCGTTCGAGGAAGATAACTTCAAAATTTAAAACTGATTGCTCAAACTTTGGCAACTTAGCTTTTCTGTCGTTTGCTTTCCGGTAAGGCGAAACTTCCTTGAACGATGCCTGGGCCACACCACGGGCCACACCATTATCTTCTCCTTTCCCCCCGGCAAACTTGTGGGCGAGGGGACCTTCCTTTCCTTTTTGAGAAAAAGAAAGAAGAGAAAATAAAGATATGGGGCCTTACGGCTCGTTATTGCTTACCGGGGGTGGTGCTGCACAAAGTGTCAGATAATGCATGCAAATATAAAGTAGAAAGCATGAAATTGACAAGATGTGCGGAGCACATGAGCTTTACTTATGCACGGGATCTGCGCCCGGCTTTGTACAAAGGATTACATGCAACATCGGCAAGACTTGCACAAAAGGTGGTTGCCGGAACGGGTTCCGGCAACCGCGCCCTACGGGTAAAACTTATGAAGATGCTCGATGTTCCAGGAGTTGCTCACCGGAATGCCATCTTTGGTCTCAAGGCGGACAGCGCCAGGCCTAGTGACTCGTTTCACCCTGTAAGGGCCTTCCCAGTTCGGCGTCAACTTGTTGGAATTCTTGGCGGACTGAACGCGCCGAAGAACAAGGTCGCCTTCCTCGAAACTTCTGGCATTAACTTTGCGGCTATGGTAGCGGCGCAAAGCTTGCTGGTATCGAGCAGCTCGTACAGCAGCCTGAAGACGGTCCTCCTCAAGGAGCAGCGCGTCATCTTGTCGCAGCTGCTCTTGCTCAAGCTCATCATAAGCGAGCACTCGAGGTGACCCGTATACGAGTTCCATGGGGAGAACTGCCTCTGCTCCATAGACTAGAGCGAAAGGTGTCTGGCCAGTGGCTCGATTTGGCGTCGTCCTGATCGACCAAAGAACCACCGGCAGCTCCTCAATCCAGTTCTTTCCGCACCTGTGCAGCCTGTCGAAAGTCCTGGTCTTGAGCCCGCGCAGCACTTCAGCATTTGCCCTCTCCGCTTGACCGTTGCTTCTCGAATGAGCAACAGAAGCGAAGCAGACCTTGGCGCCAAGATCTTGGACGTACTGCATGAAGGTGCGGCTCGTGAATTGTGTGCCGTTGTTGGTGATGATCCTGTTAGGGATCCCGAAACGGCAAACAATCGACCTGAAGAACTTGACCGCTGACTGTGCTGTCACCTTCCTCACTGGTTCCACTTCCGGCCACTTTGTGAACTTGTCGATTGCAACGTACAAGTACTCAAAGCCCCCGACAGCTCGGGGAAAGGGGCCGAGGATGTCGAGCCCCCAGACCGAAAATGGCCAGGATAAAGGGATCGTCTGGAGAGCTTGAGCTGGCTGGTGTATCTGCTTGGAATGGAACTGGCACGCTTCACACTTGGTTACTTGTGCAGTTGCATCCTGGAGGGCTGTCGGCCAAAAGAAACCTTGCCGGAACGCTTTGCCGGCAAGTGCTCTTGCGCCAATGTGGTGACCACATATGCCTCCATGTATTTCTGCCAACAGCTTTTGTCCGTCTTCCCGGTGAATACACTTTAATTTCACACCGTTGAGTCTTCTTCTGTACAGTGTGTTGTCGACAAACTGGTACATACTTGACTGCCGGGCTACTCTTTCCGCTTCTTCTTGCTCTTCGGGAAGTTCTCCTGTCTGAAGGAAATGGACAATCTGCTGTGCCCATGCTGGAGCTTGCGGCTCGACAACAAGGACCAAAGGCACATCTGCTGCTGCGGGAACATCCGCTTCTACGGCGAGAACCTGCGGCTCAGCCGGAGCTTGACGTTCCCCGGCAAGCTTGCCGGAGCAAAACTTGTCGGGAGAGTCTGCTTCAACGGAACAAACCCTAAGGCTTGCCGGAGCAGACTGCTCCTCAGCATCCTTGGTGTTGATCTTGGGGACCTTCTTGGCGGCGGCTTCGGGGAGCTCTGCCGGAAAGTAGTCACCAGAAATCAACTTCCTCTTCTTGCTCTGTCCATTGGATGGTGTTACAGACGGTTGAGTCAGCTTGAGCACAAAGATCCCTGGTTCCACAGGTAACTTAAGCGCGGCGCACTTCGACAGGCCATCAGCAATGTCGTTCTGAGCTCTCGGAACATGCTCCATCTGTAGGCCGTCAAAGTGCTCTTCTAGCTTTCTCACTTCATCAACGTAAGCTTCCATCAACGGACTCTGATAATTCTTGTTCACTTGGCGGACGACAAGCTGTGAGTCACCCCTGACAATGAGCTTCTTGATCCCAAGGTCTGCTGCGATCCTGAGACCGACAAGCAACCCTTCATATTCTGCGGTATTGTTTGTGGCTTGCTCCTTGGGAAAGTGCATCTGGACTACGTACTTGAGGTGCTCTCCGGTGGGTGCAACTAGTAGCACGCCCGCACCGGCGCCTTGCAGCGAGAAGGCACCATCAAAGTACATCAGCCACTCTTTGCTTGCTTCCTTGACGGGGATGCTCGTTTCTGGAATCTCTTCATCTGGTGTTGGCGTCCATTCTGCTATGAATTCTGCCAATGCTCTGCTTTGGATAGTTGAAGTGCTCTCAAACTTGAGGCCAAAGCTTGACAGTTCCAGCGCCCACTCGACAATCCTGCCTGTTGCTTCGGGATTTTGCAGTATCCTCTTCAGCGGAAAACGAGTGACGACTGTGATCTCATGTGCTTGGAAGTAATGGCGCAGCTTTCTCGAGGCCATGAGAAGGCCAAAAAGCAACTTCTGCACACCAGAGTACCTTGATCTAGCTCCCTGCAGAAGGGAACTGACAAAGTAAACTGGGCGCTGCACCATTCTTTTCTGCATCTTGTCATGCTCCTGCGCAGATCCATCTTTGTCGGGACCAGAGCTTGCCCGTGAAGTCCCTTGCTTGTCGCTGGATGCATCTGCCGTGGTTGCTGGCTCATCATCCGCCTCCCTCTCCGCTACTAACGCACCACTAACCACTTGATTGGTTGCCGCTATATACAGCAGCAACTTCTCTTGTGGTTTAGGTGCGACAAGTGTTGGAGTGGAGGACAGGTATCTCTTCAAGTCCTGCAGCGCAGCCTCCGCCTCCGGAGTCCATTTCATTGGACCCGCCTTTTTCAATATTTTGAAAAATGGCAGGGCGCGCTCAGCAGACCTAGAGATAAACCTGCTGAGAGCAGCTACGCAACCCGCAAGTCTTCGTACATCCTTGACGCGCTTCGGTGCTTCAATCTGCTCAATGGCCTTGATCTTGTCGGGATTGGCTTCAATTCCCCGCTGAGACACGAAGAACCCGAGAAGCTTGCCGGAGGGGACTCCGAACACACACTTCTCGGGGTTAAGCTTGAGGTTGATCTTGCGCAGATTTGCAAAGGTTTCGTCTAAATCTTGAATTAGAGTCGCCTTGTCCTTGCTCTTGACCACTATATCATCCATGTAGGCTTCCACATTTCTGTGCATTTGCGGCTCAAGAGCATCATGGACTACCCTTGCAAATGTTGAACCAGCATTCTTTAAACCGAAAGGCATCCGTACGAAACAGTATGTGCCACATGGGGTGATGAATGCAGTCTTCTCCTCATCCTCTTCTGCCATGAAGATCTGATGGTATCCTGAGTATGCATCAAGAAATGAAAGAAAGTCACATCCGGCCGTGGAGTCAACAATCTGGTCGATGCGCGGCAAAGGGAATGGGTCTTTCGGACAAGCTTTATTGACATCGGTAAAGTCGATACAAAGCCTCCATTTCCCATGCGCCTTACGCACGACTACAGGATTGGCCAACCACGTAGGATGGAGCACTCCTCTGACAAGGCCTGCTGCTTCCAATTTCTTGATCTCTTCTGCAATGAATTCTTGGCGCTCCACTGCCTGTTTCCTGACTTTCTGCTTGACGGGCCACGCATGAGGACAGACGGCAAGATGGTGCTCGATTACTTTCCTGGGAACACCGGGGATGTCAGACGGTTTCCACGCAAACACGTCGACGTTCGCCCGCAGGAAAGCAACGAGCGCGCTTTCCTATTTAGGGTCGAGAGTGTCACTGATGGTGAAGGTACCACCAATGCCGTCCTCCTTGGCGGACACCTTCTTGGTCTCTGGTGGAGCTGCCATTGTCTTCTTACACTTGCCGGTGGAGCTCGATGGTGCGTCCTCGACGGTAGCGCAGCACTCCGAAGAGGTGCGCTTGCCGGAGTGGGCATCAGAGCTCTTGCCGGACTTGGTCTTCTTCTTCCCCTCGGGGGCTTCAACGGCAAGTGACCTGCGATCTGTTGTGGCTGCTGCTTCCCGGTAGATCTTGTCGGCGCAGATAAGAGCATCCTTCTTGTCGCCAAGGACAGAGATGACACTTATCGGGCCTGGCATCTTCAGTATGTTGTATGCATAGTGAGAGGCTGCCATGAACTTGGCAAGTGCTGGACGGCCGAGTATTCCATTATAAGGCAATGGAAAGTCAGCAACGTCAAAAGTGACCCTCTCAGTTCTGAAGTTCAACTCGCTGCCAAATGTTACCGGCAACGTGATCTTTCCCTTCGGCTTGCTCCTTCCCGGATTGATTCCTTGAAATGTGTCGGTCTCTTCGAGCTCGCCATCAGGGATCTGAAGCTTCTGGAGTACCGCGGAGGAGATCAGGTTCAAGCCGGCCCCGCTGTCCACTAGCATCTTAGTGACCTTGAGGTTGCGGATAGTTGGTGAAACCAACATCGGCAAGCACCCGACCGCAGTTATGCGATCTGGGTGGTCCTCAATATCAAAGATGATAGGCGTGCTGGACCATTTCAGAGGCTTGCGTGACTCGACGGGTGGTTCTGCCGCATTGACTTCCCGCACCCACTGCTTGAGCTGGCGGTGTGAAGTATGCAGAGAAGCACCACCGTCAATGCACAGGACCTCTGTGGCTTTCTGGAACTCCTGCTCGTCGGTCTCGTCATCATCCATATCTTCATCATCGTCGTCATCTTCATCCTTGTCGCGGCCGTGGGGGGGTCTATCTCCTTGCCGCTGCTTTGCCTTGCCGCGGCGTCCTCCTCGACCGGGATGTTTCTTGCTGGATCCTCCAGCACCTTCCTGGGCTTTCTCCTTGTCGCGCCGCTCGTATTCAGCCTTTTGCTGCTCTACAAGCAGCTCGACCTTCTTGCAGCTCTGGAGGTCGTGGCCCTTGGTGCAGTGGATCTTGCAGTACTGCTTGTTGGTGCCGTCCTGCTTGTCGGCGACCGCCACAGCCGCGGCAACCTCCTTGCCGGAGCTACCAGCTTTGGGTTTCTTGCCGGACTGCTCAACGACTAGCACCTCTTTGCCTTTCTTCTTCCTGTTGTTCCGCCGCCGGTTTTTCTTTGCCGGGGCAGTCTCCTCACTATCAGATCCTCCTGCTCCTGTATTCTCTCCGGGGAGTTTCCTCCCTTCCTCAGCACATGCACGATTGTCGGCCAGGGCATATAGCTCATTGACGTCTCTGATCTTGCACATCGCCATCTCCTCCCGCATCCTGCGGTTCCGCACGTTCTGATGGAACACGCTGATTACCGCGGCAGGGTGGACATCTGGGATGTTGTGCTGTACACGGCTGAATCTCTGAATGTACTTGCGCAGGGGCTCTCCTTCCTTCTGGGCGAGTAGATGAAGGTTGCTCTCTTGGCAATGAGGCTTGTGGCCGCCCGTAAAGGCGCCGACAAACTGATGGCACAAGTCAGCCCAGGAGGATATGGAGTTGTCCGGCAAGTGCATGAGCCAGGATCTGACATTGGGCTTGAGCACCAGCGGGAAGTAGTTGGCAAGGATCTTGTCGTCCCGCCCCCCAGCAGCTTGCACCGCGATGGTGTAGATGCTGAGGAACTCCGACGGATGCGACTTGCCGTCGTACTTCTCTGGTACATCTGGCTTGAAATTCTTCGTGCTGGGCCACTGGACTTGCCACAGCTCATGAGTGAGCGCAGGGCAACCTACCGCGTACGGCAAGTCGCCTGGTTCCCCTGGCGCATGCATGTCAACAGAGGGCCCAGCGCGCTTGTCGGATTGACGTCGCACTTCTCTTCGGTGCTCGATGCGAGTACGAACGTCTTCTTGCTGTCGTTCGTGAAGAACTTGGCGCTGATCGCGACGAGCTCGTGGATCTGATGATGCGGTGGAGTCGCTGTCGAGGTGGATCCGACGAGTCGGCGATCTTGGCCTTCGGGGTGGAGAGTGCATGGTGGTTGCACCCCCACCGGTTTCGTCGCCACCGGCTCGTGCCTGGCAGTCCTGCCGCGGCCGCGATGCACTTGGCTGCCGCGGAGTGTCGTCGTTGGCAAAGCCGATGAGACTCTGAATGGTGGCCCTCCATCCGTCGATCTTGTCTTTCGTTGGAGGGTAATCTAAGAGCAGTTGAGCTCGCGCCAAAGCTTCTGCTGGAGTGGTGGGCGGCAGTGGCGAACGGTGCGAGGAGCGGGATATGCTCGGACTTCTAACTGTGTTAGAAGGAGCAGTATCCCGTCCAGGCGACCGTGTCTTGCTCGTGCCAGCACATTGGGATGCATGCTAGTCTTGAGCACCCTGAGATCCACCAGCTCGATCTTGTCCCAACGAACGTATGGTACTGCGAATACCATGACGCTGTCGGTCCTACACCTCCTGAGATGGGCACGGTACATGTACGGACGCCGAGGTCTGTGCAGCCTTGTCCTTGGACTTGGCAGCATCGTGAGCTTCCTCGTCGACGTCCGTTCTTCCGCCGGTGTCTACTCCACCACCCGTTTGCTCCAGTGGTGGTGGAAGTGACGTGGACGGAGCAGCTGCCGCCGAAGTTTTCTTCTTCAGTGGCATGTGGATGAAGAAGATGAAGATCTAGCTCGTGTGAATGCCGGATCAGGTTCACACAACCTCGACGCCCCCTACCTGGCGCGCGAAAGATGTCGGGGAAGCTGATCCACGAACACCTATGGGGACCGGCGGACCGGGCCCCTTTCGGATCGGCGGGGGGCGGAGATCGCACGAAGAGCGGATCGAGGCGAAGCACACGAGCAGTTTACCCAGCCTCGGAGCTCTCCGGAGAGATAACACTCCTCCTGCTGCTTGTCTGATTGTATTGAGTTCTTGCTCGGGTGCGCTGAGTGCTACAGTACACACGAGACCGAGCGTGAGTGTTCCGAACCTCCCGAACCCCCTCTACGTTGCGTATGGGCCTCCTTTTATATGCTCAAGGGGTCACCGACAGGTGGCAACGCAGACAAGGGTAAAATGGAAAAGGAGTTGCGGTTGGTACAACTACCATGTACAGTGTATCCTACCTAACCCTGACGGCAGGGGACAAAGGCATTAAATGCCCATCTGTGTCGCTCAAACAGTGCAGAAAAGGACCGTCAGGGACGCCACCGTTCGCCACGATGGTAATTTTGTCAGCGTCGCTTGCCACCTCGCACCGCTGGCTGCTCAGCCTCCTGCCACGTGCGCCTGGAAAGGCCCCCAGGGCGACACGTTGGTGGATGTGCTGGAGCGCGGGTACAGAGTGGTTGCCTGCCGCGGCAAGCGCCTTGCCGCGGCCGTTGTCTTGCCGTGCCCGGAAGGTTGTCGCTCACCGGGCCTTGCCGGGATGTGTGGCGTGTCTCGGCAAGTTCCTTGCTATGCCTTGGTTGGCCTTCCCGGCAATCTCCTCTTGCCGGGGCCTTGTCTCCTTGACTTGAATACTTTGTTCTTGAATGGCTCCAAAGGAACCACGGAGGACCTTGGCGGTCACCCGGCAAGCCTTGCCGCGGGGTGCTGCAACTGCCCGTGCACAAGTTCGGGATACTAGGGTACCCCTACTCTAGTACATCGACACCGTGCCTCCCCATCTTCTTTCCCTGTTATTACCATCGCTGTAATACCCGATCCATGCTGCCCAAGTTCGTTCGCCATGGAAGGCCTCGAGTTCGTGCTGGTGTTCATGCCGTGGCTCTGCTCGTTGATCCACACTCGCACACACGTACCGCGCACGCCCACACTCGCAGCTCGCCTCGCTTCTCGCCCCGTGTCAGCCAAGCTGTCGCTGCCATCCGCTTTGACGTGCCATGCCCGATACGAGCAGGAGCTCGTGCTCGAGCCTCTGTATGCATGCGTCGCCCAGCGCATCTTCCTCCCAATCCTGCACACCCGCCGCCGCCTCCTGGGCCCCGCTGTTTCACCGGTGCCCGCCGGTGCCGTCGGTGGCTTCTCTGTTGCAGGGGAGAAGGAATCCTGTCCGCCGTGGGGCTAGATCATAGGGGTCGTGCCCCATCCCTCCAACATCAGCAGCAGCAGCGCAGTGGATCGGGCCATGGAGTTCTACCGGGGTGACCCTGGTTCGAATCCCCTCGGGAACAACTCCCTAATTTTTGCCTCTGCCCCCTCTTTTACAGTGGGACCCCCTCGTCATCCTCTTTGTCCACACACACCCCTCTCCACACCCACATGGCCACACTCCTGCCACCTCAGCACCAGGGCCCCCTCGTCATTGACAGTGGCTGGCTCAGCCCATGCTCCCTTGTTGTTTTATTTTTTCTTTTGCATAATTTCAGAAATGCCCCTGTTTTGTATTGCTAATAACTAATCATGCATGCATCCAAATTAAACAAACTATATATATTTAAAATGCTTAGAATTTTATCTAGTTTCACAATGTCCAACTTTCATCCATGTTTAAAATGTTTAAACTTGTTGTTTGTTTAATTTTGCTTAAATGCCATGATAAAATGATTTATTTCATAACTAAATAACCGTAGCTCCAATTTTAATAAACTTTATATGTAAATGGGGTGGAAAAATGCATAGATTAATTTGGTGCACTTTGTTTTACTGTTTAACAACATTAAAATATGTTTTATGGCAGAACAGTACCAAATTCGAATATTGCTCATGAGGATTTTCCAAAATTGTTGGTTGTTGTTCCGGCCTCATTTAAACTTGCCTAGATAGGTAGTTTCCATATGCTTCACCTCTTGCCATGTCTAACAACATTTAATATTGGTGGGTAGCTTAAACGAGAGAGAACTAAATAATTGAAAGTGGTGTTTCGTCAATATGCAACTCGTTGCATATTGAGCTCCACTTAACTTGTAGTATCGTTTGTTGCACTTTGCCATGACATGCCTCTTTAAACCGGACATGCATCATACTTGGTTGTGCATCGTGCCATGTCTATGTGATGGTTGTTTACCATGTTGTTTGCTTCTTTCCGGTATTGCTTCTTCTTGATAGTTCTGGTAACATTGCGATTGCGAGGATTCGTTCGACTACGCCCATTCGTCTTCTTCATGGACTCGTTCTTCTTCCTTTGAGGGATTTCAGGCAAGATGACTGCTATCCTGGATCTCACTACTATCATTGCTATGCTAGTTGCTTCATTCTATCGCTTCGCTGCGCTACCTATCTTTTGCTCTTCAAGCCTCCCAAATTGCCATGTCAGCCTCTAACCTTTTCACCCTTCCCAGAAAACCGTTGTTTGGCTATGTTACCGCTTTGCTCAGCCCCTCTCATAGCATTGTTAGTTGCAGGTGAAGTTGAAGATTGCCCTATGGTGGA
The DNA here is from genome assembly GCF_018294505.1 of Triticum aestivum. NCBI lineage: Eukaryota > Viridiplantae > Streptophyta > Magnoliopsida > Poales > Poaceae > Triticum > Triticum aestivum. The sequence goes on from NC_057795.1 coordinate 219,851,471, forward strand.
CTGGATTATGTTGGGATATCACAATATCTCTTATATTATTAATACATCTATATACTTGGTAAAGGGTGGAAGGCTCGGCCTTATGCCTGGTGTTTTGTTCCACTCTTGCCGCCCTAGTTTCCGTCATATCGGTATTATATTCCCGGATTTTGCGTTCCTTACATGGTTGGGTGATTTATGGGACCCCCTTGACAGTTCGCTTTGAATAAAACTTCTCCAGCAAGGCCCACCCTTGGTTTTACCATTTGCCTCACCACCACCTACTTTTCCCTTGGGAGTCGCTCTCTCGAGGGTCATCTTTATTCAGCCCCCCGGGCCAATGCTTCTCTAAGTGTTGGTCCGAACTAGAGCCACTTGCAGCGCCACCTCGGGGAAACTTGAGGTCTGGTTTTAGTTGTACATAGTGTTTATCCGGTGTTGCCCTGAGAACGAGATATGTGCAGCTCCTATCGGGATGTCGGCGTATCGTGCGGTCTTGCTGGACTTGTTTTACCATTGTCGAAAAGTCTTGTAAACCGGGATTCTGAGACTGATTGGGTCTTCCTGGGAGAAGGAATATCCTTCGTTGACCGTGAGAGCTTGTGATGGGCTAAGTTGGGACACCCCTGCAGGGTATAAACTTTCGTGAGCTGTGCCCACGGTTATGTGGCAGATGGGAATTTTTTAATGTCCCGTTATAAATAACTTGACACCAGATACGAATTAAAGCGCATCAACCACGTGTGTAGCCGTGATGGTCTCTTTTTGGCGGAGTCCGGGAAGTGAACACGGTTTTGGGTTATGTTTGACGTAAGTAGTGATAGAGGCGGGGTGTACTATTGATTTGTGGAGATGACTTTGACGATCCGACTACAAACGTGCACGACGTTGCGCCTTAGCAATCGCTAAACCAATCTCCTGAGGTTATTTAGCACGCCGGTGCATGATCAACCTGACCACAAAGTTCTATTCCTGCAAACAATTGAAGAATGATCATGAATATGATAAAAGCAATATGAATATTGCGAATATGTATGAAGTATTGATAAAGGTGGGGATCTGAAAGTGGTCTTGGTCTGGTCGTTGGACACAAACGAAGTACACGAAGTTGCGTTGGCTAACTTTTAACTAAACAAATCCCATGGAAAAAGCTACTAGATGGATCTACTTATATAGGAGCAAGGGGTGACGGCCAAGGAGTTGGGAGAACGTCCCGAGGCAGCCTAAAACCTACCCTAGGTCGTACAAGGCTCATGGGCCCAAGTGGAGGTGATGCAACACGTTTGGACTTTTTGTTTGACTTGGATTCTGCTGTAGAGTCTGATTGTTTCATTGATATCTCAACGCTCCAAACGTATTTTAAGGTGAATCCAATTGGGCTGGAAAGAGCACGAAATCTACTTTCCAAGAAAAAAAGAATCACCCAATTCGGAGTCCGTATGAAAACGTTGTTGACGTTTTGAGTCAGGTATGTTTGTGCAGTCCGAATCTGAATCCAGAACGTGAGAGACTTGGACTCTATCTTCTCTTGGCCCAAAGTTGACGTGAGAGGACTTTTTGAATAGAACCTAAACTTCTCATTTTCCCTTATCTTCATATGTGGATTGTACAAGTGTCCCATACACCTGCAGTTAGACAAAACACCAAAGTGTGTGAAGTATTTTTGTTCTGGATAACATAAATAGATTATTGAATAGTTTGTAGTAGAAATCACCTGACAAATATGCATGTATGCAATATTTTTGGTTATATCCAAGGTAGTCATGTCCTCATCATCCTCTCCTTCTTGAAAACAAAGCCGTCCTCGATGTTGCTTAATCTGAAATGTGGCTAACAAAAGAGACAATGTGTACATGTTGTATATGAATATGTCATCCAATTTTACTTCCCTTTGTTTTTGCACATATGACACATGTATGCATGAGTAACTTTCATAGTTCATAAAATATAAAGCCAAAATATTATCACAAGAAGTAGAAGGCATGAAAATATTGCAACTCAGTTTGCACATATAAGTGAAGCTCTTATTCATTTCAAAAGATTGACAATGTTCATCATTAAACCATCCCAACATTGGTGAATAAACCTTATTTGCATCAAATTTACATGCTACAACATGCTTAAATAAGCAAACATGCAATAAGTCATTCGACACAGAATCATCACCAAGATTAAAGGTCATATCAAAATGATTAAATATTGATTCTTTTGCATCAACAGTTAATTCAATGGGTGCACTCAAAATTGTTGGTATTTCAGTTATTTGATCACATGACGCAGTCATGACAGTATCAAGATTCTCTAAAATAGGTAATGTGCAAATCACCAGGTAACCCAACACATGATGCATTCAAGTTAACTAGGGATGCATCATTCTCATGTGAAGTTATATCACCAATACATTTACTGTTACATTGTCGCAAAGACGTAGCTGATGTAGGTACGGACGTTGACAGTGCATCATACTCTTGAGATGATGTCACGCTCACAATCCAAGGTGGGGCTGCTCTAGTAGGTGCAACGGTGGAGGAACCAACCGACGGTGGTGAGCATGAACTGGAATAGTAGTTGTTGTAGTCACCCAATGCATCCTCCTATATCTGTCTCTCAAAGGTACAAGCACGAACATACATACCAGTAATGCAACAAGGAATATAGTGAAATCTTGCACGAATATCATGGTTCAAACCACCAAAAAATCTATTCACTGTATCATCCTCAGATTCTTCTATGTCACAATGATGCATATAAGATTTAAACTCTTGGTAGTAAGCATAAACAGTGTTGTTGCCTTGTTTAAATTGTTCAAATTTGCGAAACAATTCACGATGATAGTAAGGAAGGAAAAATTGTTTTCTCGTTACATCTTTCAAATCTTTCCAAGTTGTGGGTTGGTTATCAATGTTTTTCTTACAATGCACACTCCACCAAACTGAAGCAAAACCTGTAAATGCTCTAGTGGCACCTCGTACTCGCTCAAGTTTAGAAAAGTCATGGTGACTAAAAACTTATTCTACTTCAAGCTCCCAAGCTAGATAAATAGCAAGATTAAATCTACCCTCAAATGACGGTAAAGAGCTAACCTGGCCATGTGCTTGTGTGTGTTGTCCTAACTCTCGTGATGGTGAAGATGTGTTCGTTGTCCAAGAACTTCTATCTCCGGAACCTGTCATGATTAGTAGAAACAAGAAACAAAATTCGAGAATAATGTTCCTATGAACTACTAGGATGTGGTTGTAACATGCTCACAGTAAAGCAAATATCAATATCTTACACGTTCTTACCATGCGGCAGGTGGTGACAGGCAACTAGCGGTGTCAAATAACTCTGATGATTGTGTAAAGTGATTGCCAGGGGAACGTATGTATACACGGTGTAGAAATATGTGGAGCTGGGTTGGCTATATATGGTAGCAAAAAATTAGCAATAATCAATTCAAAGATGCAATGTTGAATAAACGCTCAATGACGGTACTGTGCTGGTCCTAGGCTAGACTGGACTAGAGACGCGAGCCTAGAACACTAATGAGGTCACGGTGTATCACAACTAGCATCAATGAAGGATACTGAGTAGCTCCGGACAGCAAGATATAAGTGAAGATCACAACGACAGTAAAGATAATGATGAAAAACAACTGCCAAGCAGGATATACAACAACTCTCTCCAACTTTCCTCTTGAAAAGTTTGAGCCAATTTTTTGATAAATTTTCAAAGAATTCTACTAACTCAAGCTTTCCAATGCAAAAAGAGTCACTCAATTCCTAATTGATATGAGGAGTCAAAGAATTCTAAAACTGGCCTGAAAAATTGGAACAAGCTGTGTTCACGAACTTCGGAGGGCAAAAATACTTATTTAGAAGCCGATTTTGAGGTGTCAAATATTGAACTAGCTTCTGCAACTATTTAGATGCGGCTTGTCGCTAGCTTTAATTTGAGTACTCACAGAGCCAAAACGGACTTCGTATTAGGAAGATACACCTGTTTTACTGAACAATGCGCAAAACAGATTCCAATCCGAATTCAGATACGAGATTGATTCTAGATAGATCTGAACTTTTTTCTTCTTTTTTTTCTCACACTTTTTTTCTTTTTCTTTCTTTTTTTTCTCTATCATTTTTTCTCCCTCTTTCCAAGACAAACTAGATAAGATGCAGATTGGATCATGCCAAGATGTGAATGACCTCAACTATGATTATGATAATAAACAGTGTGTAGCACGTGGTGGAAATTGATGGATGGGATGGTGGACAGCGGAAGGGATAATGATGCAACGGCGGCGTGACTAATGTGAACAGAACTCGATACTCTAAATGAACTAGATACTAAGACCAGCAACTCGACACGACGATGCGACCGATAATTCAATAATGCAAACAATGAAAAGAAATTTGCAAAGACTTGGACTGGCTAGCACAAAGGATGAATAGATCTAACTTTTTTTGTGGCTTTTTCTTGGACAATAGATAAGAAAATAAATCGAATCTAGGGATAACAGGAAAATCTCACCGAGCAACCTAAAAACTAATACCACTTGATAGAGGCGGGGTGTCCCGATCTTTCAATGAGATGATAACTATCGATTTGGTGGAGACGACTTTGACGATCCGACTACGAACGTGCACGACGTTGCGCCTTAGCAATCGCTAAACCAATCTCCTGAGGTTATTGACCACGCCGGTGCACGATCAACTTGACCACGAAGGTCTATTCCTGCAAACAATCGAAGAACGAGCAAGAATATGATAAAAGCAATCTGAATATTGCGAATATGTATGAAGTATTGATAAAGGTGGGGATCCGAAAGTGGTCTTGGTCTGGTCGTTGGACACAAACGAAGTACACGAAGTTGCGTTGGCTAACTTTTAACTAAACAAATCCCAAGGAAAAAGCTACTAGATGGATCTACTTATATAGGAGCAAGGGGTGACAGCCAAGGAGGTGGGAGAATGTCCCAAGGCAGCCTAAAACCAACCCTAGGTCATACAAGGCTCATGGGCCCAAGTGGAGGTGATGCAACACCTTTGGACTTGTTGTTTGACTTGGATTCTGCTGCAGCGTCTGATTGTTTCGTTGATATCTCAACGCTCCGAACGTATTTTCAGGTGAATCCAATTGGGCTGGAAAGAGCACGAAATCTAATTTCCAACAAAAAAGAATCACCCCATTCGGAGTCTGTATGAAAACGTTGTTGACGTTTTGAGTCAGGTATGTCTGTGCAGTCCGAATCTGAATCCAGAACGTGAGAGACTTGGACTCTATCTTCTCTTGGCCCAAAATTGACGTGAGAGGACTTTTTGAATAGAACCTAAACTTCTCTTTTTCCCTTATCTTCATATGTGGATTGTACAAATGTCCCATACACCTGCAATTAGACAAAACACCAAAGTGTGTGAAGTATTTTTGTTCTGGATAACATAAATAGATTATTGAATAGTTTGCACTAGAAATCACCTGACAAATATGCATGTATGCAATATTTTTGGTTATATCCAAGGTAGTCATTCCTCATCAAGTAGGAGTTCAGGATCACCTCTTAATCATTGCTAGCTTCATGACCATTCCGTTTGCTCTCTTCTCGCTCTTATTTGCGTATGTTAGCCACCATATCATACTTAGTTGCTGCTGCAACCCCACTACTTTACCCCTTACTTTCCCCTTAAGCTTTGCTAGTCTTGATACCCATGGTAATGGGATTGCTGAGTCCTCGTGGCTCATAGATTACTACAACAACAGTTGCAGGTACAGGTTATGCGATGATCATGACGCGAGAGCGATGTTTGCTTGTTTTGGAGTTCTTCTTCTGCTTCTTCGTTCGATCAGGGGATAGGTTCCAGGTCGGCAGCCTGGGCTAGCAGGGTGGATGTCGTTTGAGTTTCTGTTTCTGTTTCATCCATAGTCGGATGGTGCTCTTATGTAAGATGATGTTGTATTCGGGTGGCATTGCATGCCTCTTGTATGTATCCCCATCTATTATGTAATGTTGATGTAATGATATCCACCTTGCAAAAGCGTCTTCAAGATGCGCTTCTATCCTTGGTGGGACCTTCGAGTTCCTTTAGGATAGGGTCGCATCTTGGGCGTGACAAGTTGGTATCAGAGTCTTGACCAACCATAGGAGCCCCCTTGATTGATCGTGTAGCTTGGCCGTTGTTGAGTCTAGAAGAAAACTGTTTTTGGAGTTTAGTTATATCAGAGAGTAGGAATTCGTTTTACTCCTCAGCCCCTTTGTCGCTCGGGTGAGGAATCTTGACATAGGTGTTTTGAATTACTCCTCTTCCCATTCAAATTTTTCTTTAGGATCACGCAGTTGGTTTTCCTATCGTTGGTTCTCAGCTCTTTTTATCCGGTGCATTTCTCGTCAAGTTGACTCGAGCCTCTTCATCTTTGAGTTCAATCCTCAGTTGTTTTCTTTTTCCCACCCGCCCACCCCTTTTCATCTTGGAGTTGGAGTCCATAATCGAGTATCCATCCTACTCGTGCGAAGTCTTTGCTTTCTTTCCTCAATGATTTCAACCGGTGTTTTCTCTTCAAGATATTCGTCGGTTCCCCCTTCCAAGTTGCCTTTGTTTTCCCGCCCTCCCACCCTTTTTCTTCCCGGAGTCAGAGTCTCTTTCGACCATCAATTTCATTCGTGCAAAGCCTCTTCAGTCTTTCATCAATTGTTTCAACCAGTGAATTCTCTTTTGTTTGACATTCTTCATCTCTTTTCCGGTGGACTCAATTCAAGTTTTCGGTTTTGATCGTATTATTTTCCTTGGATCAAGTGTTCTCCTTGCTTGTTTGCCTCTCGCCATTCAATCATTCCGGAGTTTGGAAGACATCTCAGGAGATTTGTTTGTGTTCCAATTAATTTGAGGTTGTCACCTCATTCAAATATTTCAATTGTTCCAGTGTATCATCTATCTGTTCAACATCCCTTTCCAACGGTGTTTTTCTCTTCAGTGGGCCCTAACCCACAGGTCTTTTCCCAGGATCTTACTTGACTCTTCTAATTCTCCCGGAGTTATTCTCAAATTCCTTTTAAGTGTGATGTAAGAATGGATTCCATCAGTCACATGCCTTCTCCAAGATCGTTTTCAAATTCTTTTTATTGTTGGCTCAACCTTTTCGGTTTTTCATTCTCCCGGAGTATCTCAGTAATTTTGGTGGTGTTCCTCATCGTCATTTCAAGATAGAAGAAGAGTTTTTCCTCTAAATCTTGCCCGTTCTCTCGAAGATTCATGGTTCTAGCTTCATATTATCCTCTCGAATTATTCCATTTGTCAGATATTCTGTTCTTACCCATCCAGAGTATGTCAGAAGTTGTTTTTCCTATTTCTTTTCACCGGAGGCCATCGTTCCAGAAGAATTCTTTGTCCTCACATTTCAGCTACAGTTATCCAATTATCCCGGCGCTTCGTTCAAGTGTTCTTTAATCAGCTCATGATCTCTTGTTCTTTTGCATCTAAATCCCCTCTAGTATATTGGTTCTTCTAATTCTTTCCGATGATTCATTCTCTTTCATCAGTCATTTTTGAATTGTTACGGTGGTTCATTCAAGATTCTTTTCCTTGATTATCATTTTAATTCATTCGTTCTTTCCAATCCTACCGGTGGTTCATGAAGACTTTCTCAAGTTTTGTGCTATAACCCTTAATCCTTTTCAAGAAGAATAAGTAGTATGCAAAATCCACTACTTGTCATCAATTTAATTTGATGAAGGATAAGCATACAATAAATCTTATTCTTATTTCATCCAAGTGAGTAATCCCTTCCTTTAGAGTTTGTTCTTGATGAATAAATTCTAGTTTCAAGTATTTTCATCTTTTCTTTTACGGAGTTCAAATTTCCTCGGTCATCTCGTCGGAACCTCCATCTAAATCATCGCAAGGCTCATCTTATTCTTTCATTCTTTATTCTATCTCATCATCCTTTTGTCACCGGAGTTCTTCAGGGTGGTTCTTCTTGATTTAATTCATTCTTCAAGTGTCATCAAGAATTTTGTTGGAGGAGTTCAAGTATCTTTTCTTCTCGCATCTCGAAGTGCAATTAATTCTCTGTTTTCTTTTGAAGTGGAGTTTTGCATTTCTTCGTTCTTTTCAGATATTCAGACATTGGTTGTGGTATAATTTCACCTCAAGTTTTGAGTTGTTTTTGATAAATCCACAACAAGCTTATTCTTTCGTTGTTGATTTTCTCAACAACTCCATTCAATCCTTCCTTCTAAGTTCTTTTCATTCAATTCTTTCAATTCTTCTGGAGGCATTGCGTTGTTTATCTCATCAAGTGCCATCCCATCTTGTGAAGTTCATGTTCTAATCCTTCAATTTTCAGTCGGAGTGTTGCCTAAATTCTTTTATTCATTCCTTTTCTATCTTGTTCTAACTGGAGTGGTTTCAGAATCTATCCTTTTCTTGAGCTTTTCATTTTCTTCATAGTCGCCGTTCATCTTTTCTACCCAAGTGCTCTCGACTTTGTTCATCTTCTCTCTTGCATTCTTACTTCGCCTCTTCCTCTTCCTCTTCCGTCTCGTTCCTAAGATCTCAGGACGAGATCTCTTGTTAGTAGAGGAGAGTTGTAACGCCCCGAGTTCGATGCGCCAGGTGTCTTCCAGTTATTTGCCGTCGTTGCCATGTCATTCGCTTGTGTGTTGCACTTTGCCTTGTCATCTTGTTTGCTTTGTTCCTTTATTTGTTGCATATGCCATGCTCATCATTGTTATATTGCATTGCCTCTTGTCATTTTGCATGCTAGTCATATACCTTTTGGTAATCATCATTTTGTTGCCATGTTCATCTTGTGCATTGCCCTTTATATATGTTGTGTGTTGCTCTAGTTGATGTGTGTGCATCACCCCTTTGCTATCTCTCTCAAACCAAGCCATGCACCATCACCTTATCCTTCCTCTTCTTTTACTCCTTTATGCAAGTGCCATTTCTCCCTTCTCCATTAATGTTCAATCTTTGCCAATAAATCATGCACCATGCCTTATACCTCTTTGTCAAGTTTCATCCTTTTGGGAGTTGTTTTGGTTGGGTTCAAAAATGGAGCAAGTTTGAATTTAATTCAAACATGATTTATTTTTCTGCCTCTAAAACTACCCAACTCAATTTTATCAAATTCCACATAACACTAGGGTCCTGAGGATATTTTCATATCTCACACGCCACTCTCCTATCCCTGTGCATTTTGTTTTCTCTGTTTTCTGTTTGAAGAAAAGAAAGGAAAGAGAAGAATGCATACAGGAGGAGGCCGCACGCAGCCCAGCAACAGCCGTCCCGCATAGCCACTTACCCCTTTGAATCCAGCCCAAGCCCACCTCTGCTCCTTCTTCTACCTACGTCACCTATGTACGGCCGAACAGTAGCCATCAGATCGCCATGGCACCGCTCGATGGGCTGCCGTACAGCTCCCTAGCACCCTATATACCACCCCCTCGACGTCTGTGCCCTACCCTAACTTCTCCTCCTCCCTTCAACGCCGCCACAACCCCTCTCCTTCTCTGGTTGTTCTTCTTCCGCAAGAAAAGAGCACCCGAGAGAATAAACCCTGCCGGCGTTCTAACAGCCGGAGGGCGCTAAGATCGTCTCCGGCATGTCCATCTTCTTCCTCCACGTCCACTATGTCCGTTCAGGCGTCTTCTCCGCACCATGGTCGTCCCCGCCATCTTCATCCGCAACTCATGCCTTCACGCGGTCACCGAAGCTCCTTCCCCGACGTCCTCTCCGTCGTCTTCTTCCTCGGGCCAACCTTCGCCGCCGGCCTTCTTCTTCCTCGGGGAGCGACGCACGCGTCCCTGCCTTCGTCCTCGACCCCGTGGCAAGTCCCTGGAGCCCTGGATTGGCCTCCCATTTCCTCTTATTCACGGAGCAGGATGCAGCCACGATCAGCGCCTCGCCTCGCCCTCCGCAGCGTGTCTCCGGCCCCCTCGTCGACTCCCTCGAGCCCTCTGTGAGCAGTCGCGCCTCCCCATCTTCTTTCCCTATTGTTACCATCACTGTAATACCCGATCCATGCTGCCCAAGTTCGTTCGCCATGGACGGCCTCGAGTTCGTGCTAGTGTTCATGTCGTGGCTCTGCTCGTTGATCCACACACCCACACACGTACCGCGCACGCCCACGCTCGCAGCTCGCCTCGCTTCTCGCTCCGTGTCCGCCAAGCTGTCGCTGCCATCCGCCTTGTCGTGCCATGCCCGATACGAGCATGAGCTCGTGCTCGAGCCTCTGTACGCAAGCGTCGCCCAGCACATCTTCCTCCCAATCCCGCACACCCGCCGCCGCCTCCTGGGCCCCACCGTTTCACCGGTGCCCGCCGGTGCCGTTGGTGGCTTCTCTGTTGCAGGGGAGAAGGAATCCTATACACCGTGGGGCTAGATCAAAGGGGCCGTGCCCCAACCCTCCAACATAAGCAGCAGCAGCACAGTGGATCGGGCCATGGAGTTCTATCGGGGAGACCCTGGTTCGAATCCCCTCGGGAACAACTCCCCAATTTTTGGCTCTACCCCCTCTTTGACAGTGGGACCCCCTCGTCATCCTCTCTGTCCACACACACCCCTCTCCACACCCACACGGCCACACTCCTGCCACCTCAGCACCAGGGCCCTCTTGTCATTGACAGTGGGTGGCTCAGCCCGTGTTCCCTTGTTGTTTTATTTTTTTCTTTTGCATAATTTCAGAAATGCCCCTGTTTTGAATTGCTAATAACTAATCATGCATGCATCCAAATTAAACAAACTATATATGTAAAATGCTTAGAATTTTATATAGTTTCACAATGTCCAACTTTCATCCATGTTTAAAATGTTTAAACTTGTTGTTTGTTTACTTTTGCTTAAATGCCATGGTAAAATGATTTATTTCATAACTAAATAACCGTAGCTCCAATTTTAATAAACTTTATATGTAAATGGGGTGGAAAAATGCATAGATTAATTTGGTGCACTTTGTTTTACTATTTAACAACATTAAAATATGTTTTATGGCAAAACAGTACCAAATTCGAATATTGCTCATGAGGATTTCCTGAAATTGTTGGTGGTTGTTCCGGCCTCATTTAAACTTGCCTAGATAGGTAGTTTCCATATGCTTCACCTCTTGCCATGTTTAACAACATTTAATATTGGTGGGTAGCTTAAATGAAAGAGAACTAAATAATTGAAAGTGGTGTTTCGTCAATATGCAACTCGTTGCATATTGAGCTCCACTTAACTTGTAGTATTGTTTGTTGCACTTTGCCATGACATGCCTCTTTAAACCGGACATGCATCATACTTGGTTGTGCATTGTGCCATGTCTATGTGATGGTTGTTTACCATGTTGTTTGCTTCTTTCCGGTATTGCTTCTGCTTGATAGTTCCGGTAACATTTCGATGGCGAGGATTCGTTCGACTATGCCCGTTCGTCTTCTTCATGGACTCGTTCTTCTTCCTTGCGGGATTTCAGGCAAGATGACCGCTACCCTGGATCTCACTACTATCATTGCTATGCTAGTTGCTTCGTTCTATCGCTTTGCTGCGCTACCTATCTTTTGCTCTTCAAGCCTCCCAAATTGCCATGTCAGCCTCTAACCTTTTCACCCTTCCCAAAAAACCGTTGTTTGGCTATGTTACCGCTTTGCTCAGCCCCTCTTATAGCGTTGTTAGTTACAGGTGAAGATTGCCCCATGGTGGACAGGATTATGTTGGGATATCACAATATCTCTTATATTATTAATACATCTATATACTTGGTAAAGGGTGGAAGGCTTGGCCTTATGCCTGGTGTTTTGTTCCACTCTTGCCGCCCTAGTTTCCGTCATATCGGTATTATGTTCCCGGATTTTGCGTTCCTTGCGCGGTTGGGTGATTTATGGGACCCCCTTGACAGTTCGCTTTGAATAAAACTCCTCCAGCGAGGCCCAACCTTGGTTTTACCATTTGCCTCACCACCACCTACTTTTCCCTTGGGAGTCGCTCTCTCGAGGGTCATCTTTATTCAGCCCCCCCGGGTCAATGCTTCTCTAAGTGTTGGTCCGAACTAGAGCCACTTGCAGTGCCACCTCGGGGAAACTTGAGGTATGGTTTTAGTTGTATGTAGTGTTCATCCGGTGTTGCCCTGAGAACGAGATATGTGCAGCTCCTATCGGGGTGTCGGCGCATCAGGCGGTCTTGCTGGACTTGTTTTACCATTGTTGAAAAGTCTTGTAAATCGGGATTCCGAGACTGATCGGGTCTTCCTGGGAGAAGGAATATCCTTCGTTGACCGTGAGAGCTTGTGATGGGCTAAGTTGGGATACCCCTGCAGGGTATAAACTTTCGAGAGCCGTGCCCGCGGTTATGTGGCAGATGGGAATTTGTTAATGTCCGGTTGTAGATAACTTGACACCAGATACGAATTAAAACGCATCAACCGCGTGTGTAGCCGTGATGGTCTCTTTTCGGCGGAGTCCGGTAACTGAACACAGTTTTGGGTTATGTTTGACGTAAATAGGATTTCAGGAACACCTCTTGATCATTGCTAGCTTCACGACCGTTCCGTTTGCTCTCTTCTCGCTCTTATTTCCGTATGTTAGCCACCATATCATGCTTAGTCGCTGCTGCAACCTCACCACTTTACCCCTTCCTTTCCCCTTAAGCTTTGCTAGTCTTGATACCCATAGTAATGGGATTGCTGAGTCCTCGTGGCTCACAGATTACTACAACAACAGTTGCAGGTACAGGTTATGCGATGATCATGACGCGAGAGCGATGTTTGCTTGTTTTGGAGTTCTTCTTCTGCTTCTTCTTTCAATCAGGGGATAGGTTCCAGGTCGGCAGCCTGGGCTTGCAGGGTGGATGTCGTTTGAGTTTCTATTTGTGTTTCATCCGTAGTCGGATGGTGCTCTTATGTAAGATGATGTTGTATTCGGGTGGCATTGTATGCCTCTTGTATGTATCCCCATCTATTATGTAATGTTGATGTAATGATATCCACCTTGCAAAAGCGTCTTCAAGATGCGCTTCTATCCTTGGTGGGACCTTCGAGTTCCTTTAGGATAGGGTCGCATCTTGGGTGTGATAGTAGAGAGCACAATATTTTACAAATCTAATCTGCTGACAACTTTTCATAGCGTGACATCACGCCACGGCCCAGTCAATATTCGAACCGTTTTTCTCAACCAGCTATTGCACATATTGCGAGGCGGTTTCCTTGGCATGTCTTGTCGAAGCAGAGATCGTGTCCCCTTATCACGGGATTCTCATAAATACGGGTATGGGTAACCCAACCGTGCCATCAATCGTGGCTCTTGGGGAATAAGCGATTTTACCGGGCAAGTGGGGAGGTGCATAGTTTCTATTGCCTTTATAAAGAGATAGGGATTCTCCTTCTTCACCCATGCCTTCTTCTTCCCTCGTTCATCCATTCTCACACGCTCGAGCTCCAGCGCCCAAGTTCTCACCTTCTTCATAAAGCCATTCCAAACATGTCCGGAGCGGGAGGCAAGTGGATGGACTCCTGCATTACGGAGGAGGACATCACAAAGCTCCGGGAGGCCGGATACCTGGCCGCAGACATCGCGCACCGGCTCCCGGACGCAGGGCAGATCGTCCCTACTCTGGAACCCCACGAGAGGGCTGTGTTCCTTGCTCACTTCGTCCGCGGACTGGGATTTCCTCTCCACCCATTTGTCCGCGGTCTCATGTTCTACTATGGGCTAGATTTCCATGATCTGGCCCCCAATTTCATCCTCAACATCTCGGCGTTTATCGTCGTGTGCGAGGCCTTCCTCCGCATCAAGCCCCACTTCGGCCTGTGGCTGAAGACCTTCAACGTGAAGCCGAAGATAGTGGTCGGCCAACAAGCCGAGTGCGAAGGCGCCATGGTGGGCAAGATGCCCAATGTCACTTGGCTCGATGGCTCCTATGTGGAGACCGTGAAGGGGTGACAACCGGGGTGGTTCTACATCACCGAGCCGCACGACTCCAACTGGGCGGTGGCCCCCGAATTTAGATCTGGCATCCCCATGCGGTGTGTGCGAATGATCTATATATATAACTAAAATAAACATCCAATTACATAAGTGACTATACAGATCATTCGCACACACCTCAATAAACAATTGCATGCATTCTAAAGTAGGAGAAATGATCGTCTAGTCATCTACTTCTTGTGACACCGCCGCCACTACTCTGTTGCTCGATCCCTCGTCTGGAGCAGGAAGAAGACACTTCCTCATGTAAACGATCCGCCTATAAATCTCGTAGCTTGTGTACGCATCCTTGGCCGCGTACTTGATGTGTTGTTCATCCAGTCTCTCATGCCAAACATTGTGCCAGTCATTCTTGTCCTTCTTGCCCTCATCATTCATCTTCATGTAGTAGGGGTCGATGATGGCCGAGGCGAGGTCAACCAGGGAGTTAAGTTTGTTGTTGTCGCTGCCCTAGACCATGTAGTGGTCCTGGATGTTGATAAGATTCCGACATTTCAAGCTCGAAACCTTGAGCGCTTTTAGATCGTTGGTGGTGTCCATCATAACGAAACTGTAGTCGGAGTTGTTGATAAATCTGGAGAATCCCTTGCAAGGCCTTGTGGCCAGGTGGTAGTGGTAGACGAGGACGTCATGTCGCACGCACACCGGGGCGATGACAACCTTCTGATCATGCCCGACACGACCGATGGTGTACTCGAGGTCGAAGCCGACCACTTGGTACTTGTCCTCGGCAAGGAACTGCTCCATAGTTTGGATGGAGCTCTCCATTGAGACCGGATCATTCGTGTACACCACCGAGAGGGCCTTTCCCCTCACGTGGGTGTCCACTACATGATGCATGGTGAACTGCCCGCCATTGTCGTCGTCGGCCGCTGGGAGCGCCATTGGACCCATGGGGAGCGCCATTGGAACAACTGGATGTCCTCTCTGTATGTGTCATCGTGGGTGTGCTTGTTGTGTTGCGTGACGCGAGAGATGAAGGTAAATGGTCGTAGGGATAAATGGGGGTCGGGCGGCCTAGATTCTCGGCGCGTTCGCATGGCAGTTTTTGCAACGGGTAACTGCATCATCACGCCGTGCCCGGCGCAACCGCATGCACATGAATGTGCATGATCATGCACCGGCCCCAAACATAGGTAGCGCGCATGGAGGGACGAGGGCAGACCACCCGGAGGGACGCGAGAGTAGAGCAAGCATGGCAGGACGCGAGCAGAGCGTGCCGCGGCTGCCTCAACCACAAGCAACCACACACATAGAGCAGTTGAACACGCAGGAAATGGTCGCCTACAAGCCGGCCGACAGTTGTGTCGCTGCATAGAGAGCTGCCATGTGCTACAACCTCCGTCTTGGTCTATAGTCCCCTTAATATTCTATGCCATACTTTGCCATTAAATTTAATCAACAAAATGTTAATGCATGTTATAAAATTTATATAATTGGAAACTATGTTCAAATACGAATCCAACTATACAATCTTTGGCGACATGCATTCATATTTTATTAGTTAAATCCTAGTTATAAACCTGGACGGGGTATAGTAGGTAATTAAATTGCAAACTTTTTTTATTAATCGTATGTGTACGTGGCCTTTTGTCCTCCTCTCGCATGTCTTGTCACCCCGCTGCCGCAGACGGCTTACAACGTAAGCTTGCGCAACGCGTGATGTCTACTATGCAACTTTTTTCTTGTAGACTCGTGTTGGGCCTCCAAGCGCAGAGTTTTGCAGGACAGTAGCAATTTTCCCTCAAGTGGATGACATAAGGTTTATCAATCCGTGGGAGGTGCAGGATGAAGATGGTCTCTCTCAAACAACCCTGCAACCAAATACAAGAAATCTCTTGTGTCCCCAACACACCCAATACAATGGCAAATTGTATAGGTGCACTAGTTCGGCGAAGAGATGGTGATAAAAGTGTAATATTGATGGTAGAAATATATTTTTATAATATGAATAAATAAAAATAGCAAGGTAGCAATTGATAAAACAGAGAAAAAACGGTATTGCAATGCTTGATAATGAGGCCTAGGGTATGTTCTTTAGCTAGTGCAATCTCTCAACAATGCTAATATAACTGGATCATATAACCATCCCTCAACATGCGATGAAGAATCACTCCAAAGTTCCTATCTAGCGGAGAACATAAGAATAAATCGTTTGTAGGGTACGAAACCACCTCGAAGCTATACTTTCCAATCGATCTATCCAAGAGTTCATACTAAAATAACACCAAATAATTTCAGATTCATAATATTCAATCCAACACAAAGAACCTCAAAGAGTGCCCCAAGATTTCTACCGAAGAAACAAAGACAAGAACGTGCATCAACCCCTATACGTAGATTACCCCAATGTCACCTCGGGAATCCACGAGTTGAGTGCCAAAACATACACCAAGTGAATCAATATGACACCCCATTGTCACCATGAGTATTCATTTGCAAGACATATATCAAGTGCTCTCAAATCCATAAAAGAATTCAATCCGATAAAACTAAATCTCAAAGGGAAAACTCAATTCATCACAAGATAGAGAGGGGAAAACACCATATGATCCAACTACATTAACAAAGTCTGCCATACATCAAGATCGTGACATCTGAAGAACACGAGAGAGGGAGATTAAACACATAGCTACTGGTACAAACCCTCAGCCCCGAGGGTGGACTACTCCCTCCTCATCGTGGTGGCCGCCGGGATGATGAAGATGGCCACCGGTGATGAATCCCCCCTCTGGTAGGGTGCCGGAACAGGGTCTAGATTAGGTCTCATGGATACAGAGGCCTTGTGGTGGCGAAACTTCTAATCTAGGGTTACCCCGAGGGTTTTGGGAATATTTTGTGATTTATAGGGCAAAGAGGGGGTGCGGGAGGCCACCGAGGTGGGCACAACCCACCTGGGCGCGCCTGGGCCCCCAAGGCCGCCCTGGTGGGTTGTGCCCCCCTCGAGACACCCCCAGGTGCTTCTCTAGCCCACTGGATGACTTCTGGTCCATAAAAAATCCACAAAAAGTTTTGCGGTGTTTTGACTTCGTTTGATATTGATTTCCTGCGATGTAAAAAACAAGCGAAAACAACAACTAGAACTGGGTCAATAAGTTAGTCCCAAAAATGATATAAAGTGGCTATAAAATGATTGTAAAACATCGAAGAATGATAATATAATGGCATGAATACTTCATAAATTATAGATACGTTGGAGACATATCAGCATCCCCAAGCTTAATTCCTACTCGTCCTCAAGTATATAAATGATAAAAGAAATAATTTATGAAGTGTGAATTCTAGCAAAGTGCATAAGTTTGATCAATGATAATTTCAATCACTTTTCCTAGCATCATAATAGCAATTCTTTCTCATAGAACTCATCATGTTAAAGTAGCAACCAATTCCCATGTTAAGGTTCAAACAATGAATTCTCTTGAAACTCAACAACCTATATTCTTAGTCATCAAACAATTGCAATTCAACTTATTCAATAGAGTCTAAGTAAGAGCTCCACATACTCAACCATCATATAGTCTTCTATGATTGCTAACACTCACCGCATACACATGAGCAAAACGTTTCAACCGGACACATAGAAATATAGGGGCTTATAATTTCGCCTCCCAATGTATTGACCTCAAGGGTGATGTCAACAATAATAACTTATGCTACCCATATCCAATTGGATATATGTGCCTAGATCTGTCCTACCACATGATGCTTGCAAAAAGAGAAAAATAAAAAGGAATAGAGAGAAAAACTTTGACTCTTGCATGAAAGTAAATACATAAAGTAAAAGATAGGCCCTTTGCAGAGGGAAGCAGAGGTTGCCATGCGCTTTTTGTTTGTGTCATCAATCCCTTAGTGCAAAAGAACATCACGTTATATTGCCCCTTATGATAGCAACCTTTATTACGCAGTCTGTCACTTTTATTCTTTGCCATCACAAGTTCGTACAACACTCAATTTTCTCTTACACTAAATGATCTAACACTTTTAGAAGCAATTTTTATTGCCTTATTGCACCGATGACAACTTACTTGAAGGATCTTACTCAATCCTTAGGTAGGTATGGTGGACTCTTGAAAATAAGATTTGGGTTTAAGGGTTTTTGGATGCACAAGTAGTATCTCTACTTGGTGCGGAATTTTTGGCTAGCAAAGATGGGGGGAAACACCACATGTTGAAGGATCTATGACAATATAACTTCTATGTGAATATGAACAAACATAAATCATTACGTTGTCTTCCTTGTCCAACGTCAACAATTTTGCCATATAATATTTTGATGGGGGCTCATAATCACAAAAGATTTCCAAGATATTGTATTTGCATGTGAAAGTTCTCTTCCTTCTACTAATCATTCATGAATTGCTTGTATGACCAATATTGTGATTGTCAAGCCTCAAAAGATTACACTTTCTAAACCCAATGTGAAGCTACCATTAGGCATTATATGAACATATAATTTCAACTTCATTACATTCAATTCATTCAACAATTTACTCATAGGATATAAGTGAAGCACGAGAGTAAATGACAAACTACTTCAAAAAGATATAAGTGAAGATCGAGCAAGTAGTTAAGTGAATAAGTAGCTAATTGTGGACTCTCTTTTATTTAAAAACTTCAGATCTAAGTATCTTATTAAAACAGCAAGCAAGACAAAATTAAATGACATTCTAAGAATACGACAACGCATGTGAAGAAGCAAAAACTTATGATCAACCGATACTAACTGATAACTGTTGATGAAGAAAGGTGGGATGCCTACCAGGGCATCCCCAATCTTAGATGCTTGAGACTTCTTGAAATATTAACTTGGGATGCCTTGGGCATCCCCAAGCTTGAGCTCTTGTGCCTTCTTCATTCTTCTCATAACACGGTTTTCCTATATCTTAAAAACTTCATCCACATAAAACTCAACAAGAACTCGTGAGATAAGTTAGTATAAACCAATGCAAAACCTTATCATTCTCTACTGTAGAAAATCAATAAAATTATTATTCAACATTGAATACTAAATGCCTCTGCATATTTAATAGTACTATCCTCAAATAGAATAATTAAACAAGCAAACATATGCAAACAATGCAAACACAACAGCAATCTGTCTAAACAGAACAGTCTGTAAAGAGTGCAATAGGATCCATACTTATAGAACTTTAAAAAATCTGAAAATTTCACACACTGTAGAAAATTTATCAGAGCTTATTGTGTTAAAAAAATTCAACATTTTATCACATTCTGAATTTTCTCGGGAATTTTTGCAACAGCGATAAACTTTCTGTTTTGAAACAGCAACATGTAGACTTGCAAAATAAGCATGGTAGAGGCCTTGACATTTTTATCGAAAAGAAAGATGCAAAATGTTATTCCAAATAACAGAAAGCAAAACCTAAGAAAATAATATGACGCTCCAAGCAAAACACATATCATGTGACGAATAAAAATGTAGCTCCAAGTGAGGTTACCAATAATGTTGGAGACGAAAGAGGGGATGCCTTCCGGGGCATCCCCAAGTATAGTTGCTTGGAGCTTCCTTGAATATTACCTTGGGGTGACTTAGGAATCCCCAAGCTTAGGGTTTTCTCACTCCTTATTCTCCTCATATCAACATCTCACTCAAAACTTGAAAACTTCAATCACACAAAACTTAATGGAACTTCGTGAGATAGGTTAGTATGATAAAGAGCAAACCATTTCACTTTGGTACTGTCTAAGACAAGATTCATAGTTGTTTCCAAACAATGCCTACTGTAGCATATCATTTCCAAAATTTATATTGATCAATATAAGCCATAGAAACTAGGAAACAAGCAAACTATGCATTGAAAACAGAATCTATCAAAAACAGAACAGTCCGAAGTAATCTGTACTCCAACCATACTTCTGCTACTCCAAAAATTATGAACAATTAGGACAACGTAGGGAATTTATATATATATCACCTGTAGAAAATTCAGATCAAAAGCACATTCCAGTGAATTTCCAAAATTCCTGGAGTGAGTGCAAAAGTTTCTGTTTTTGCACAAATTGAAGTCAACTATCATCCACACTATCCCAAAGGCTTTACTTGGTACTTTATTGAAACAAAAGCAATAAAACATGATTACTGCAGTAGCATAATCATGTGAACACATAAAAATAGTAAGGGTAAATGTTGGGTTGTCTCCCAACAAGCGCTTTTCTTTAATGCCTTTTAAGCTAGGCATGATGATTTCAATGATGCTCACAGAAAAGTAAAGAATTGAAACACAAAGAGAGAATCATGGAGCATATGACTAGCACATTTAATCCTAACCCACTTCCTATACATAGGGATTTTGTGAGCAAACAACTTATGGGAGCAATAATCAACTAGCATAGGAAGGCAAAACAAGTGCAACTTCAAAACTTTCAATACACAGAGAGGAAACGTGATATTATTGCAATATGTAAATGCATATGTTCCTCTCTCATAATAATTTTCATTAGCATCATGGAGAAATTCAACAATATAACCATCACATAAAGCATTCCTTTCATGACACAAAGTCATAGAAAACTTATTACTCTCCACATAAGCAAATTTCTTCTCATCAAGTGTGGGAGCAAACTCAACAAAATAATTATCATGAGAGTGAAAATTAAAATCATGATGACAAGTTTCATGGTTATCATTATTCTTTATAGCATACATGTCATCACCATAATCATCATAGATAGGAACTTTGTTACCATAGTCAATTGAAGCCTCATCCAAAATTGTGGATTCATCACTAAATAAAGTCATGACCTCTCCAAATCCACTTTCATCATTGTAATCATCATAAATAGGAGGCACACAATCATTATAACAAATTTCCACATAAAATCTTGGCGGACTAAAAATATAATCTTCATCAAACATAGCATCCCCAAGTTTATGGCTTTGCATATCACTAGCATCATGGGTATTCAAAGAATTCACACTATCAACATTGCAATCATGCTCATCATTCATGCCAACATTTTATTGAATTCTTCTTCTATCAATTGAGCACAATTTTCCTTTCCATCATTTTCAAGAAAGATATTATAAAGATGATCAATAATATAATGCAACGTCAATTCCATTTTTTATGTAGTTTTGCTTTATAAACCAAACTAGTAATAAAACAAGAAACTAAAAGATTCAATTGCAAGATCTAAAGATATACCTTTAAGAACTCACCTCCCCGGCAACGGCGCCAAAAAAGAGCTCGATGTCTACTACGCAACTTTATTCTTGTAGACTCGTGTTGGGCCTCCAAGCGCAGAGTTTTGTAGGACAATAGCAATTTTCCCTGAAGTGAATGACCTAAGGTTTATCAATCCGTGGGAGGTGTAGGATGAAGATGGTCTCTCTCAAACAACCCTGCAACCAAATACAAGAAATCTCTTGTGTCCCCAACACACCCAATACAATGGTAAATTGTATAGGTGTACTAGTTCGGCGAAGAGATGGTGATAAAAGTGTAATATTGATGGTAGAAATATATTTTTCTAATCTGAATAAATAAAAACAGCAAGGTAGCAATTGATAAAACGGCAAAAAAATGGTATTGCAATGCTTGAAAATGAGGCCTAGGGTCTGCTCTTTCACTAGTGCAATCTCTCAACAATGCTAATATAATTGGATCATATAACCATCGCTCAACATGTGATGAAGAATCACTCCAAAGTTCCTATCTAGCGGAGAACATAAGAAGAAATCATTTGTAGGGTACGAAACCACCTCGGAGCTATTCTTTCCGATCGATATATCCAAGGGTTCATACTAAAATAACACTAAATAATTTCAGATTCATAATATTCAATCCAACACAAAGAACCTCAAAGAGTGCCCCAAGATTTCTACCGGAGAAACAAAGACAAGAACGTGGATCAACCCCTATGCGTAGATTACCCCAATGTCACCTCGGGAATCCGCGAGTTGAGTGCCAAAACATACATCAAGTGAATCATTATGATACCCCACTGTCACCACGAGTATTCATTTGCAAGACATATATCAAGTGCTCTCAAATCCATAAAAGTATTCAATCCGATAAAACGAAATCTCAAAGGGAAAACTCAATTCATCACAATATAGAGAGGGAAAAACACCATATGATTGTAACGCCCCGAGACCGACGCTCCAGAAGACTTCCAGCTACTCCGAGTTTCGTCGTGTGATTTGTTTTGTTTGTTGCATAATTTGCATTGCATCATGCCATCATGTCATTTTTTTTAAAACTCAACTAAATAAATCGTATGGATTTTTTTTTCGATCCATTTAAATCGAGGGAATTCACTCGTGATTTCTCTTTATAACATATTAAAGCCTCAATATTATTAGGGAGCTATTATAAATTATTCCATTTATTTGGAATTACCCATAACCCACTTGCAAAATATCCCATGCCGTTGTTATCTCAATTCTTGTTCTCCAACCTTGCCAATAATTATTTCATCATTTTCCGGAGCTCCACCAAAAATCCGAACATTTTTGGACCTTCCTTTCATCAAGTCCTAGTTCAATCCCATTTGAATTTCAAATGAGTTTGAATTTAAATCTTTCGGTCATGCCCACTTCTATTTTTCCTGGATCGAGCTCATTTTTGTGAGTCCGGGAAAATTGTCTCCATGCGCAAATCCTTTCCCTAACCCTCTCTTTCCTTTTCTTCTCTTTAATTGTTTTCTGCTAAGAAAATATAAGGGAGAGAGAGAAGAGGGCCGCTTCCCCGCAGCCCATTTGACCCAAGGCTAAGCCGGCCCAAGGCCCAGCTACACCACTGTTAACCCTAGCCCGATCCCCATCTCTCCCTCTGGCCGCCGCCTTCGCTCGATCCCTCCTCCTCCTTCTCGCACGCACACGCACGCATCGACAGGGAGAGCCCTGCGCCCGATCCTCTCGCAGCCTCAGTCCTCGATCCCCTTCGCTCGCCCGCATCTGCCTCTTCGCCCTGCGTCCCCATCGCCACCATCGCATCGAGCTCCCCCGCAGCCATCCCTGCCGCCATCTCTCCCTCCTGCTCCCGCGCCCGGCCTCCGCGACCCCATCAGCGCGGCCAACTCCGGCGGCCCTCAGGCCATGGCGTCGCCTTGCTGCCTCCTCCCCTCCGTCGCCTCGCCGCCTTGGCCACGCCTGCGCCTCCAGCGCCTGACCCCACGCCCGTCCGCCTCAGAGCCGGCCGCCACCGCCTCCTCCCTCACCTGCGGCCACGCTGCCTCCGCACCTCCAGCCGGCCACCAGAGCCCGCTCGCTGCCGGTGGGCTTTGCCTCGCCGCGCTGCCCCAGGTCGTTGCCCCTGCCGTCTCGGGCGCCGCAGCACCGGAGCGAGCTCATCCTCCGCCGTTCGTCCTCTGCAGCTCCTCGCGCCTCCGCCTCGCCCCTCTAAGCCCCCTGCCCTGCCTCTACTTCGTTTGAGTGGGGTGGAGGACGCGTCTCTGCTCGCCCACTTCGACCGGTGATCTCCTGAAGTTCAGGACCAAGACCGAGACCGCCCCGAACCATGTCGTCTCACCAGGAACGCCAAGGCCATCTTCGGGATTTTCGCCAAGTTCGTCTTCAAATTTGTACGACTACCTCCGATGTGGTTTTCAGCAAGTACCTGGAGGCCACAGTAACACCAAGTACCATGACACCCATGTTCGTCTACGGAATGTGTACCACTACGCCGAAGAGCTTGGATGCACCAAGTTCCACTACGATTGCCGTGTACATCTACCGTCGTCCGAAGACCCGTGTACCACGAGCGCCAAGTTCATCTACGGAACGTGTACGTCTCCAATGGTGTACCACTACCGATGCTGTGTACAACTACTACCACCGACATGTACAACTCCTTCCGACGACGACCGCTCCGTGAACGCCTACTCCCATCTACACCGCATCGAACTCGAACCGCCCCGAAACGCACGCTTCAAAGGTATAACCGCCGAGAACGACCGCCGTGGACCGAATGCATGTGTTGAATGAGATGCTCGAGTTTTGCACCGTGATCGAATCGTCCTTGCGATGCCCCTCTTTTGCCGTGCCACTAACCTGTCGGAACCCGGTAACCGGGAGCACCCCACCATCTTGCATGACTCGCTCACGTCACGCCTCCTTTTGCACCGGTATCTCTGTGAGCTACCGGAACCGATATGTTGCCGTGGCATCATTTTCGGATATGTTGCCGTGGCACCATTTTTGTTTCACTGCCGTGGCACCTTTTTTCCTTCCGCCATGGCGACAAATGCTTCATAACATGCTCATGTCAACATTTTCATAATAATTGCATAAACTTGTATATGTCATCCGCATCATGATAACAACAATTAAAATGTTTAATATTGTGTTTGCATTAAACTGCTAAATGACATGGGGATTCTCCGGAATTGTTGTTTGTTGCTTCCGGCCTCATTTAACCTTGACTAGATAGGTAGTTTTCATTTGCTTCACCCTCTTGCCATGCTTAACAACATTTCATATTGTCGGGTACATAAACGGGATCAAACTAAATAACTTATCGTGGTGTTTCGTCAATATGCAGTTGCATATTGAGCTCCATTTAATTTGTAGGATTGTTTGTGCACTTTGCCATGCCATGCCTCATTAAATCGGACATGCATCATACTTGATTGTGCATCGTGCCTTGACTATGCTTGTGTGTTTACCATGGTTGTTTGCTTCTTTCCGGTTTGCTTCTCTTGTTAGCTTCGGTTTCGTTCCGGAGTTGTGAGGATTCGTTCGACTACGTCCGTTTGTCTTCTTCATGGACTCGTTCTTCTTCCTTGCGGGATTTCAGGCAAGATGATCATACCCTCGAAATCACTACTATCTTTGCTATGCTAGGTTGCTCGCTCTTTTGCTATGCCAATGCTACGATGCCTACCATTTGCTTGTCAGCCTCCCAAATTGCCATGTCAAACCTCTAACCCACCATGTCCTAGCAAACCGTTGATTGGCTATGTTACCGCTTTGCTTAGCCCCTCTTATAGCGCTGTTAGTTGCAGGTGAAGATTGAAGTTTGTTCCTTGTTGGAACATGGAGATGTTGTTCCTTGTTGGAACATGTTTACTTGTTGGGATATCACAATATATCTTACTTAATTAATGCATCTATATACTTGGTAAAGGGTGGAAGGCTCGGCCTTATGCCTGGTGTTTTGTTCCACTCTTGCCGCCCTAGTTTCCGTCATATCGGTGTTATGTTCCCGGATTTTGCGTTCCTTACACGGTTGGGCTATAATGGGAACCCCTTGACAGTTTGCCTTAAGTAAAGCTCTTCCAGCAATGCCCAACCTTGGTTTTACCATTTGCCACCTAGCCTTTTCTCTCCCTTGGGTTCTGCAGACTCAAGGGTCATCTTATTTAACCCCCTTGGGCCAGTGCTCCTCTGAGTGTTGGTCCGAACTGGGCAGCCTGCGGGGCCACCTCGGGGAAACTTGAGGGTTGGTTTTACTCGTAGCTTGACCTATCTGAGTGTGCCCTGAGAAAGAGATATGTGCAGCTCCTATCGGGATTTGTCGGCACATTCGGGCGGTGTTGCTGGTTCAGTTTTACCCTATCGAAATGTCTTGTTGTACCGGGATACCGAGTCTGATCGGAATGTCTCGGGTGGAGGTCTATTCCTTCGTTGACCGTGAGAGCTTGTCATGGGCTAAGTTGGGACACCCCTGCAGGGATTTGAACTTTCGAAAGCCGTGCCCGCGGTTATGGGCAGATGGGAATTTGTTAACATCCGGTTGTAGAAAACCCGAAGTTGACCTTAATTAAAATACATCAACCGTGTGTGTAACCGTGATGGTCTCTTTCCGGCGGAGTCCGGGAAGTGAACACGGTGTTGGATTTATGCTTGACGTAGGTTGCTATAGGATCACTTCTTGATCATACTTTTATCGACCGTGCTTTGCCTTCTCTTCTCGCTCTCATTTGCGTATGTTATCCACCATATATGCTAGTCGCTTGCTGCAGCTCCACCTCATTACTCCATCCTCCCTATAAGGTTAAATAGTCTTGATCTCGCGGGTCGAGATTGCTGAGTCCCCGTGGCTCACAGATACTTCCAAACCAGTTTGCAGGTGCCTATGTTACCGAGCAGGTGACGCAACCAAGCTTAAGGAGGAGCTCGATGTAGATCTTGCCCTTTGTGTTGTTTCGTTCTAGTTGATCAGTAGTGGAGCCCAGTTGAGGTCGATCGGGGACCTTTGTCGCATGTGGAGTTCTTCTTTTATTTTGGTTCCGTAGTCGGACCTTGATTGTATCTGGATGATGTAATGCTTTATTCATGTAATTGTGTGAAGTGGCGATTGTAAGCCAACTATGTATCTCTTTCCCTTATGTATTACATGGGTTGTGTGAAGATTACCTCACTTGCGACATTGCTTTCAATGCGGTTATGCCTCTAAGTCGTGCTTCGACACGTGGGAGATATAGCCGCATCGAGGGCATTACAAGTTGGTAATCAGAGCCTTCCCCGACCTTAGGAGCCCCCACTGATTGGTCGTTTTTAGCGGCCGAGTTGTGTCTAGAAAAATGTTTTGAGTCCTTTAGGAGTTATATATCGGAGAGTTAGGAATTCTTTTTACTCCCCAGTCCCTTCGTCGCTCTGGTGAGGCATCCTGACGTAGAGTTTTGACTCTTCTCTTCTCAAATTTCACTAAATTTTTTTTAGGATCACGCGGGTATCTTGGAATCATTCCGATGGTTTTATGATGAGAACATTGTCTTGGTGCCTCCTGTCAGGGGTTTAGTGGAAGTGTCCCGGGGAGTTGAGCTCTGAGGTGTTGTCGTCATAATTTTATCGTTGCAGTTCTGGAATACCTGAGTTTAGTACGCCGATATCGAAAATCTCTTTTATGCAGTTGTTGGTGAGATAACCCCGATAACCCAGTACTGAGGTGAGTACGGGAGTATTGCCATGACTTGTATAACGGATGCTTTTCGAAGGTTGAGGTAGACGATTTCCGAAGGTTTCTTGGTTATGTGTTGAAGGATGAATAGAGCTGGATGTAGGATTTGTTAGTTTGTGTGAGATATTATGCTTCCCCTGTATCCCCAACACCTGATTGCATAACCGGAAAATTTCGGGAGTTTCATAGGTGGGAATACAAGTAGCTCTTAGGATATCTTTTTGACGGATGTATGATATGAAATTGGGGTTCGACGTCTAGTGGTCCGCCTATTCACGGTCGATTTTACAGTGGTCTCGTTGTGTCTTAAAGAGTCCTTGGCTATGCCGACTCGGGGACGCTTCGTATGTCATGTGCACTGCCTTGTACATGATGGTGCTGTACGATCGAGCCCGTGTAGGCCCCACCATGAAAACTTCGGACGAAATCTCTATCATATGTTTGTTCTGGCTTATTTTGCAAGCCAATCCTTTGTTTTGTTTTGAGTTGTGGTATTCGAGTTGCTTCGAAGTCAAATGTTGATTCCATACCTTTTCCAAATGGTGTTCTCATACTCCGATGTGAATACCAATCCTTCTCGACAATCGAGATTTTCATGTCAATCCTTTTCAACCGGCGTGTTTCTCTTCAAGTGGATCCGATCACTTCAACATCAGCAAGACCAATTATCATTTCTTCTCAACGGTGTTTGTTTCATCCGTCTCCAAGTTGCCTTTGTTCTTTCCCACCCACCCACCCTTTTTCCTCAAGGACTAAGATTTCTTTACCAAGTATCCTTTTATTTTTGTGAAGTTTCTCCATTCTTTTCCGTCAATGTTCTTATCCGGTGATTTCCCATGAAGATGCTCAAGAGTTTCAAGTTCATCATCCTCCGTTTTTTTTGCTTCTCCGGTGGATCCAATTCAAGCTTTCAGTGTTGATCTTATTCCTCTCCTCGTGTCAAATGCTTTCTCATACCGGTGCACCTCTCAATCACTCACCTCTTGCTATTCATTTGTTCCAGAGTGTTGGAGATATCTCGAAGATTCGTGTTTCCACTATGCATTCGTTCAAGATCTTTCGAGGATATTCTCTCATTCAAGTCTTTTATTTCAACCGGTGCATTATCTCTCTTCAAATTGTTCAACGGTGTTTCTTTTGAGTGGGCCCTAACCCACAGGTCTTTTTCCAGGATCTTACCTGACTCTTCTTATTTTCCCGGCGTTACTCTTAAATTTTTCTCCAAGTTTGACGTAAGAATGAGTTATCATCAGTCAAATGCTTTTTCTCCAAGATCTTTCAAATTCTTTTCATAGTTGGCTCAACCTCTTCGCTTTTGATTTTTCCGGTGTGCCTCAATAATTCTTGGTGGTGTTTCTCGTTGTCATTCTCATCATTTGAAGACCGAAGAAGAGTTTCTCTTTAATCTTGCTCTATTCTCTTCAAGATTCATGGTGCTAGCTTGTTGCCATCCTCTCATAATTGTTTTCGATTGTGAGAATCTTTTTCACCCATCAGGAGATATTCAAGAGTCTTCTCAGTTTGTCATCCGGAGTCCATCAATTCAGGTTTATTCATTCTCAGCTGTCAGTTATCATTCTCCTATCTTGCCGATGCATCTATCGAATATCCTCTAATCAGTTCTTGATCTCTTTGTTCTCATGTATCTAGTTTGTCTCAAGCACCTTCGTTCATTTGCTAATTCTTACCGGTGATGCACCCCTACTTCGATCATTTTCAATTCTTACGGTGGTTCTTTCAAGATCTCTCTTCCTTGTTCATCATATCAATTCATTTGTTGTTCCAATCCTACCGGTGGTTCGTTGAAGACCTTCTCAAGTTTACGCTATATCTTTTTTAATCCTTTCTACGAGAATAAGTAGTATGCCAAATCCGTTGATTGTCGTCAATTTAATTGGTGAAGGATAAGCATAACATAATTCTTATTCTTGTTCATCCAAGTGATTAATTCTTTATTCCTGAGGCCCTTAAAATTCTCGGTTTCATTTGTTTCATCTTCTCTTTTTCCCGGAGTTCCAGGCTCTAATTATCACGGAGATCCATCTAAATCATTGCAAGGATTCACCTTGTGTTTTCAATTTCTCTTTCTTTTCATTCCTTTTGTTTACCGGAGTTCTTCATGGAGGTTCTACATGATGGTTCATCAAGGATTTAATTCCCTTCTCAAAGTTTTCATCGAGATTCTTTCCTAAGGAGCTCAAGCTTTCTTCATATGGTAATCCTGAGTGCAATTCTTTCTACCATATTTTGGAGGTGGTATTATGTCATTCTTGATAATTTGAGTTCATGTTCCATGATTCACATGTTGTTAAGAATGAGTTATTTTTAAATCCATCAACCTCGTTGTTGGAGTTATCTTGTGTCATATTTCACCTAAAAGCCTTCCATTGGAATGTTGCTATTTGTGGTGCTTGCCAATGATCCAAGTTATCTCTTTATCATCTTGGTGGAAGAAGTGTTCATCTCTTCGTCGATCTAAAGCTAGCAATCGTTTCCGTTAGTGGCCGGTTGTCACCTCATAATTTTGAGATGTTTTCCATAAGCCCACTACAAGCTTATTCGTTTCGTTGTTAGTTTTTCCCAACAACCCCGTTGTAACCTTCTTGGAAGGGTGCTTTCCAAGCTCAATTGTGGCAGAAGTTGCCATTTCCCCCTCCATTCTGTTATTCCAATGACCTATCTTCTATTCTTTCTTCCGGAGGCATTGTGACGTTGCTCTTTTCACTCACCATCTCGATTCGTGAGGATCGTGTTCTTTTCTTGCTTATCCATTTAACCGGAGTGTCGTGTTTTCATTCGAGTTCTCTAATCTTATCAAGTTTTCCCTCCTTCCTCAACTGGAGAGCTGTCTGAAATCCTTCTTACCCATTGTGCCATTCTTTCAATAGTTCCGGAGGCAGTGTGTTGTTGATTTCATCAAGTAACATCCCATCTTCTCAAGTTCATGTTCTATTCCTTCCATGTTCAACCGGAGTACTGCCCGAATTCTTCCCCTCTCATCTTGTTTTAACTGGAGTGGTTTCGAATTCTACCTTGTCCATTAAACTCTTGATTCATGTCTTTGCAACCTTTAAGTTCTCGTAATGTTCCTTGTTCCTTTTTTTTTCTAATGGATTGTTTGCAATCTCGTTCTTCTCAGTTGTGCTCTTTCTTTTAAATTGGTCAACCTCTCAAGGTTCTTTGGTTTCACTCATTGGTTGAAGAAGCAACTTAGTTTTACCTCTTCTCTTCCTCTTCCGTTTCTCTCCGGTGCCATCCTAGATCTCGGGACGAGATCCTCTTGTAGTGGTGGAGTGTTGTAACGCCCCGAGACCGACTCTCCAGAAGACTTCCAGCTACTCCGAGTTTCGTCGTGTGATTTGTTTTGTTTGTTGCATCTTTTGCATTGCATCATGCCATCATGTCATTTTTTTAAAAACTCAACTAAATAAATCGTATGGATTTTTTTTCGATCCATTTAAATCGAGGGAATTCACTCGTGATTTCTCTTTATAACATATTAAAGCCTCATTATTATTAGGGAGCTATTATAAATTATTCCATTTATTTGGAATTACCCATAACCCACTTGCAAAATATCCCATGCCGTTGTTATCTCAATTCTTGTTCTCCAACCTTGCCAATAATTATTTCATCATTTTCCGGAGCTCCACCAAAAATCCGTACATTTTTGGACCTTCCTTTCATCAAGTCCTAGATCAAACCCATTTGAATTTCAAATGAGTTTGAATTTAAATCTTTCGGTCATGCCCACTTCTATTTTTCCTGGATCGAGCTCATTTTTGTGAGTCCGGGAAAATTGTCTCCATGCGCAAATCCTTTCCCTAACCCTCTCTTTCCTTTTCTTCTCTTTAATTGTTTTCTGCTAAGAAAATATAAGGGAGAGAGAGAAGAGGGCCGCTTCCCCGCAGCCCATTTGACCCAAGGCTAAGCCGGCCCAAGGCCCAGCTACACCACTGTTAACCCTAGCCCGATCCCCATCTCTCCCTCTGGCCGCCGCCTTCGCTCGATCCCTCCTCCTCCTTCTCGCACGCACACACACGCATTGACAGGGAGAGCCCTGCGCCCGATCCTCTCGCAGCCTCAGTCCTCGATCCCCTTCGCTCGCCCGCATCTGCCTCTTCGCCCTGCGTCCCCATCGCCACCCATCGCATCGAGCTCCGCCGCAGCCATTCCCGCCGCCATCTCTCCCTCCTGCTCCCACGCCCGGCCTCCGCGACCCCATCAGCGCGGCCAACTCCGGCGGCCCTCAGGCCATGGCGTCGCCTTGCTGCCTCCTCCCCTCCGTCGCCTCGCCGCCTTGGCCACGCCTGCGCCTCCAGCGCCTGACCCCGCGCCCGTCCGCCTCGGAGCCGGCCGCCACCGTCTCCTCCCTCACCTGCGGCCACGCCGCCTCCGCACCTCCAGCTGGCCACCAGAGCCCGCTCGCTGCCGGTGGGCTTTGCCTCGCCGCGCTGCCCCAGGTCGTTGCCCCTGCCGTCTCGGGCGCCGCAGCACCGGAGCGAGCTCGTCCTCCGCCGTTCGTCCTCTGCAGCTCCTCGCGCCTCCGCCTCGCCCCTCTAAGCCCCCTGCCCCGCCTCTACTTCGTTTGAGTGGGGTGGAGGACGCGTCTCTGCTCGCCCACTTCGACCGGTGATCTCCTGAAGTTCAGGACCAAGACCGAGACCGCCCCGAACCATGTCGTCTCACCAGGAACGCCAAGGCCATCTTCGGGATTTTCGCCAAGTTCGTCTTCAAATTTGTACAACTAGCTCCGATGTGGTTTTCGGCAAGTACCTGGAGGCCACAGTAACACCAAGTACCATGACACCCATGTTCGTCTACGGAATGTGTACCACTACGCCGAAGAGCTTGGATGCACCAAGTTCCACTACGATTGCCGTGTACATCTACCGTCGTCCGAAGACCCGTGTACCACGAGCGCCAAGTTCATCTACGGAACATGTACGTCTCCAATGGTGTACCACTACCGATGCCGTGTACAACTACTACCACCGACATGTACAACTACTTCCGACGACGACCGCTCCGTGAACGCCTACTCCCATCTACACCGCATCGAACTCGAACCGCCCCGAAACGCACGCTTCAAAGGTATAACCGCCGAGAACGACCGCCGTGGACCGAATGCATGTGTTGAATGAGATGCTCGAGTTTTGCACCGTGATCAAATCGTCCTTGCGATGCCCCTCTTTTGCCGTGCCACTAACCTGTGGGAACCCGGTAACCGGGAGCACCCCACCATCTTGCATGACTCGCTCACGTCATGCCTCCTTTTGCACCGGTATCTCTGTGAGCTACCGGAACCGATATGTTGCCGTGGCATCATTTTTGGATATGTTGCCGTGGCACCATTTTTGTTTCACCGCCGTGGCACCTTTTTTCCTTCCGCCATGGCGACAAATGCTTCATAACATGCTCATGTCAACATTTTCATAATAATTGCATAAACTTGTATATGTCATCCGCATCATGATAACAACAATTAAAATGTTTAATATTGTGTTTGCATTAAACTGCTAAATGACATGGGGATTCTCCGGAATTGTTGTTTGTTGCTTCCGGCCTCATTTAACCTTGACTAGATAGGTAGTTTTCATTTGCTTCACCCTCTTGCCATGCTTAACAACATTTCATATTGTTGGGTACATAAACGGGATCAAACTAAATAACTTATCGTGGTGTTTCGTC
Organism: Triticum aestivum; assembly: GCF_018294505.1. Classification (NCBI taxonomy): domain Eukaryota; kingdom Viridiplantae; phylum Streptophyta; class Magnoliopsida; order Poales; family Poaceae; genus Triticum; species Triticum aestivum. Next base: position 219,883,934 of record NC_057795.1, read on the forward strand.
AATATGCAGTTGCATATTGAGCTCCATTTAATTTGTAGGATTGTTTGTGCACTTTGCCATGCCATGCCTCATTAAATCGTACATGCATCATACTTGATTGTGCATCGTGCCTTGACTATGCTTGTGTGTTTACCATGGTTGTTTGCTTCTTTCCGGTTTGCTTCTCTTGTTAGCTTCGTTCCGGAGTTGTGAGGATTCGTTCGACTACGTCCGTTTGTCTTCTTCATGGACTCGTTCTTCTTCCTTGCGGGATTTCAGGCAAGATGATCATACCCTCGAAATCACTACTATCTTTGCTATGCTAGGTTGCTCGCTCTTTGCTATGCCAATGCTACGATGCCTACCATTTGCTTGTCAGCCTCCCAAATTGCCATGTCAAACCTCTAACCCACCATGTCCTAGCAAACCGTTGATTGGCTATGTTACCGCTTTGCTTAGCCCCTCTTATAGCGTTGTTAGTTGCAGGTGAAGATTGAAGTTTGTTCCTTGTTGGAACATGGAGATGTTGTTCCTTGTTGGAACATGTTTACTTGTTGGGATATCACAATATATCTTACTTAATTAATGCATCTATATACTTGGTAAAGGGTGGAAGGCTCGGCCTTATGCCTGGTGTTTTGTTCCACTCTTGCCGCCCTAGTTTCCGTCATATCGGTGTTATGTTCCCGGATTTTGCGTTCCTTACACGGTTGGGCTATAATGGGAACCCCTTGACAGTTTGCCTTAAGTAAAGCTCTTCCAGCAATGCCCAACCTTGGTTTTACCATTTGCCACCTAGCCTTTTCTCTCCCTTGGGTTCTGCAGACTCAAGGGTCATCTTATTTAACCCCCTTGGGCCAGTGCTCCTCTGAGTGTTGGTCCGAACTGGGCAGCCTGCGGGGCCACCTCGGGGAAACTTGAGGGTTGGTTTTACTCGTAGCTTGACCTATCTGAGTGTGCCCTGAGAAAGAGATATGTGCAGCTCCTATCGGGATTTGTCGGCACATTCGGGCGGTGTTGCTGGTTTAGTTTTACCCTGTCGAAATGTCTTGTTGTACCGGGATACCGAGTCTGATCGGAATGTCTCGGGTGGAGGTCTATTCCTTCGTTGACCGTGAGAGCTTGTCATGGGCTAAGTTGGGACACCCCTGCAGGGATTTGAACTTTCGAAAGCCGTGCCCGCGGTTATGGGCAGATGGGAATTTGTTAACGTCCGGTTGTAGAAAACCCGAAGTTGACCTTAATTAAAATACATCAACCGTGTGTGTAACCGTGATGGTCTCTTTTCGGCGGAGTCCGGGAAGTGAACACGGTGTTGGAGTTATGCTTGACGTAGGTTGCTATAGGATCACTTCTTGATCATACTTTTATCGACCGTGCTTTGCCTTCTCTTCTCGCTCTCATTTGCGTATGTTATCCACCATATATGCTAGTCGCTTGCTGCAGCTCCACCTCATTACTCCATCCTCCCTATAAGCTTAAATAGTCTTGATCTCGCGGGTCGAGATTGCTGAGTCCCCATGGCTCACAGATACTTCCAAACCAGTTTGCAGGTGCCTATGTTACCGAGCAGCTGACGCAACCAAGCTTAAGGAGGAGCTCGATGTAGATCTTGCCCTTTGTGTTGTTTCGTTCTAGTTGATCAGTAGTGGAGCCCAGTTGGGGTCGATCGGGGACCTTTGTCGCATGTGGAGTTCTTCTTTTATTTTGGTTCCGTAGTCGGACCTTGATTGTATCTCGATGATGTAATGCTTTATTCATGTAATTGTGTGAAGTGGCGATTGTAAGCCAACTATGTATCTCTTTCCCTTATGTATTACATGGGTTGTGTGAAGATTACCTCACTTGCGACATTGCTTTCAATGCGGTTATGCCTCTAAGTCGTGCTTCGACACGTGGGAGATATAGCCGCATCGAGGGCATTACAATGATCCAACTACATTAACAAAGTCCACGATACATCAAGATCATGACATCTCAAGAACACGAGAGAGAGAGAGAGAGAGAGAGATTAAACACATAGTTACTGGTACAAACCCTCAGCCCCGAGGGTGCACTACCCCCTCCTCACTACTAGGGAAAACCTTATACACAGCATCTTAGCAGTAGCCCTGGACAAAACAGGGCGCTACTGCTACTTAGTAGTAGCGTGTTTAAATAAACCGCGCTATTGCTACTACTTTTGCAGTAGCGTGTGGTAGGAAAACGCGCTGCTGCTATGTTTGTACTAGGCGCAGATGGCTAGCCCCACTTAGCAATAGCGCGTATCCGTAACCAGCGCTACTGCTATGTCCCATAGCAGTAGCGCGTATCTCAGAATCCGCTACTACTTACTTACCTTATCCTGGAGCGTTTGACCCTCTCACTCACTCTCCTTCTCACTCGCTCTCGCCCGCGCCGAACCCGTCGTCCTCCGCCGCCGCACTGCTCCTCCACCGAGGTACTCCCTCCGTCCCTCCTCCTCCCTCCTCCCACCTCCCCTCCCTCCTCCACCCTCCTCGTCGGGCCGCCCTCCTCCCACTGCCCCTCCCTCCACCTCCTCCGTCCGCCCCCTCCGCCTCCTCCCCCCGCCCATCCCTCCTCCTCCTTCGGCCGCCCCCGCCCCTCCCTCCTCCGATCCCACCGGCCTCCTCCCCCTCCTCCTCTCTCCTTCCTCCTCCCTTCCCCTCCTCCCTCCATCTCTTTTTTTCTGTTTTTACTGTAGTTTTTTACTATTGTATAATGTAGTTTTTTTTACTATTTTTAGTAAGTGTTTAAAATAATTAGTAAGTAAATTAATAAAACTAGTTGAACTAGTTTATTTTTAGTAAGAACTAGTTGAATTAATAGAACTAATGTATTTTTAGTAAGAAAATTAATATAACTAGTTGAACTAGTTTACTTTCAGAAAGAACTAGTTTATTTTTATTTATAGTAAGTTTATTTTTAGTAAGAACTAGTTGAATTAATAGAACTAGTTGAACATGTCACATTTGTTGTTATTTTTTTAGTTTAAGCAATTATTCCCATATCAACGTCGATGATGCCTATCCCGCATCCTCGTCGTCGGTACCCGTCGTTCGCTAGGGTTTTAGTTGTATTAGTGATGTTATATGTATGATACTATTCGGGGTGTATTAGTGATAACTTATATGTTTTTTTTTGAAGAAATCAAGGAGCCCCTCCATCATCCCCGCCGTCGTCCCCGTCACCGACCCCCTCCGACCTCGAGGTGAGACCAGCCAAATCTCCATGTCAATATGAGTCCTATAAGATATGATGTAGATAAAAACATGTATATCTTGTGTTGCTCAAATAGGATATGTGGTTGCCCAAGTGGCCAGTCATATTTGCAGGTTACACCTCCGAGTGGCCTATGTTTTGCCGGAGTGTTGATTAATTTCCATTCCGGCAAATTTCAGGCGCTCGATATGTCCTGTTTTAGCAAAGGTCATGCCGGAATTTTCCATGAATTTTGGCATGACTTGTGCTAGAATATGTAGGAAATATCGAGTGGCCTGGATTTTCTAGAAAGATAATTAAACGATATTTCGGGTTGACTTTAAGTCTGTCAAGGCTGAAGAATCCCGACTATTGTCGCGTGGGTCGTTTCTCCTTCTTCTCCGGGTGCTAGACCTTTGTTATGCACTAGGGGAAGGAGGAGTAACGACCATCACCGACGGTCGCAAATGTCAGAGAGGAATCAGTGAGGGAGTAGTCTCCACCATATATGAGAGGACGAAGAATCCCGACAGTTGTTGTGGGGGTAGCTTCTCCTTCGTTCCCGTGTGCTAGACAATTTGGTGTAACGCACTCGAGAACGAAAGCAGGAGCTACCATCACCGACGGTCGAATATATATACCACGTCAGCTGAGAGTTTTCAAGAAAAGACTCGACAGACCGATAGTCAACCCGTGATGAATAATAATGATCTAATTTAGTTTTTGTTGTACATATATTTAATTGTACAAGTTTAATCTTTGAATTATGAACATAGGAAATGTCATCGGATGAAGAAGGTCCCGAGGAGTGCTCCTGGTGCGGCGCGAACCGTGGTTTCTGCGACAGGCCTAACCTAGACAAAGGTCAGCGCTTCAGCATTAAGCTCGAGGAGGCCTTCGATTGTGATACGGTAAGCTACAACGCAAAGTGTTTTTTCATAATTAAGCTCGACTTCTACTACTTCAACGTGTAATTTCGTCTTTTACAATTCGACTAGCTTGTCCCATGCCATGCAAGACACTGTGTCCTGGAGAGGATGGGTTTTGAAGATCATGAGAGGAATGAAACAAAGAAAATTAACCTAAGGACCCATCATGGTATGGATTTTGAGGTAAACCTATACAATTCTGAGAGTGTATCCCATTTTGGTTGCCCGGGTTGGGAAGCACTTTGCAAGATGTATGATTTTCAATAGGTATGTTTGTCACCATGGATCTTGGTGATCCTGACATCAACCAAAACAATTTGGACATTTGGGTCCTTGTTGATACGCTTCCAATTCTACTGCTATGTGAGTTTCTCAAACATAGTTATTAACTAATTTATATTGTTTATTTCAAAATAGTTGACAGTTTATTTCCATTGATAGCTTATTTTCATTCTTCAAAGAATGTGCGAAGATGGTAGACAAAACCTACTACACTGATGGCTCTGAGTTAACCTATCAGGAGAAAAATCATCTGGTCACATATTGTACTTCCCTTGAGAATTACAATGCCTATTGTCGAACTCCTCCACATTATGGTCAATACGTGCCACTAGTGCACGTGTTGAACCACGACAACTTCAATGGAGATGCCCTGGTAAGATTTTTAACTATTACGACATTCGTGCATCTTTTGCATACTTCTAAAACTGAACTACATTGCTAACTACAAAGTTACTACTATGTTTTTCAACAGAAAATACCGATGGATTGTGTGCCTCGTTTGATGTATCAGAATGGTCGCCTTGATGTTTTGAACATACAACTAGGTGTTCCTACGAATCTCACATGTCCATACCGGATTTCTAAAACCGGTGAGCACATGATAATCAAAGAATGGAAAAAATGTATGGACAGTCCTAAGGAGGTTCTTGGAAGCAACATTGTGCGAAAGGCAAGAACTGGAGACAGGATAATCTCCATTCTCCATAATGGAGAGTCAGGGGCTATCTTGTTTTATGCTATTTTACCTAAGAGAATATAGTAGGTCCTAAGAGAATGTAGTAGGTCCTATGAGGTACAATATGTTTATGAGAGTTGATGATGAGGAGTAGTTGTGATTATGACTAGTGACCAACTTGTATGTGATGTATCATTGATGAAAACGATGATCATGAGGAGGTGTTATATGACAATGATGTATTATGATGATAAGTTGTTAATGATATGATGATGATGATGATATTTATTATATCATTGGGTGAAAGAACCGCGGATTAGTTTCAAGTGGATGTCCATCCACTTGAAACTAGTCCACGGTTCTTTCTCCTAGTGATGTAATAACTCATTATGATGTAAAAACAATCTCTAAATTGCTGCGGTATGAAATCTTGTATAAAGGTGTATGAATACAACATGAAATAAAAAGAAATACAGAATAATAGTAGTAGCGCATGCTTGGAGAAGCGCTACTACTAATTACCAGTAGAGCTCATTGTAGAAAGTGCTACTACTAAGTCGATATAGCAGTAGCGTGGTCCAACCCACGCTATAGCTAACCTTTAGCTGTAGCGCCTTACTAGTAGCGCAGTTCGTAGCGCTACTGATAGGCATTAAACACGCGCTACTGCTAGGGTTTTCCCTAGTAGTGCCTCATCGTGGTGGCCGCCGAGATGATGAAGATGGCCACCGGTGATGATTCCCCCCTCCGGCAGGGTGCTGGAATGGGGTCTAGATTGGATCTTGTCAATACAGAGGCCTTGCAGCGGCGGATATTCTGATCAAGGGTTAACCCGAGGGTTTTTGGAATATTTGGTGATTTATAGGACAAATAGGGGGTGTGGGAGGCGACCGAGGTGGGCACAACTCACGAGGGCGCGCCTAGGCCCAGGGGCACCCCCGGGTGCTTCTCTTACCCACTGGATCTTCTGGTCCATAAAAATCCACAAAAAGTTTCGTGGTGTTTGGACTCCGTTTGATATTGATTTCCTTTGATGTAAAAAACAAGCAAAAAACAGCAACTGGCACTGGGCACTGGGTTAATAGGTTAGTCCCAAAAAATGATATAAAGTTGCTATAAAATGATTGTAAAACATCCAAGAATGGTAATATAACGACATGAATACTTCATAAATTATAGATACATTGGAGACGTTTCAGCGCGAGGGGGCGTTCTTTTGGCCAAACGGTGGCTTGAAGTGGCGCCAATGAATCGTCGGTGAACCTGTTCCCGCGAAACCTCACAGGTTCCCGCACAAGCTTCCCTCCAGACTCGGTGAAATCCCCCAAAATCCCAATGCTTACAAGCCTGCTCTATAAACCCTCACGGCCAGTGAGTCCTGCGTCGCATTTTCCCTTCCCTCCTTGTAGCTTATCTCGTCTGCTTCTCCCACAATCGCCTATGGCACCAGTTCATCATTGTCGCTCAGCCGCCCCGCTATCATCAAATGACAGATCCAGCTGGGAGGCTACACCACGGCAGCGGCACAGTCCCCGGTGTAGTGTAGTGCGCGTGGCGTCCCTGTTGGGTGTGCACGGAACACCCACCACACGCTCCGCCACCACTACCCGTTGGCAGGTGTTTGCCGGCCGTCGTTGCCACCACAACACCGTTGAAATCCAGGGCCATCGCCCACTCTGCCGCCATGGCCCGAAGGTGGGAGGTGGCCGTCGTGGCCGCCACCCTACTGCCGGCCACTGTGGCCATCACCCGCTCCGCCACCGCGGCCCGAAGGCGGGAGGTGGTGGTCGTGGCCGCCACCCCATCATCGGCCGTCATGGTAGCCAGCCCACCGTCAACCGTCGGGGTTATCACCCGCTCCGTCACTGCCTCCCGAAGGTGGGAGGTGGAGGTGGAGGCCCGCACGTGCGTCAGCGACCTTGTGCGCTACACTGAGTTCCTACGGGAGGAGGAGGAGCACCTTGTCGAGCATGCAAAGAGCCTTACTGCCGCCATACCACGGCACACGCCACCTCAGAGGCGAGGAATCAGGAGATCTACGAGGAGAACCACAGCTTCGAGAGGGGTCATTTGGAGCGGCAGAGGGCGTTCGACGTGAGCGTCGCTGAAGGTGCAGTAGCGGTAGGCACCGTATTGCAGTTCTCCAACTTGTCAGTATGCTCCTCCTCCTCTGCCTCTTACTGAGCGCGATCGGCGGAGGAGAGGCTGCCGGAAGTAGTACAAAGCCCCTCTGTAGTAGTAGTATTTAGGGGCTATTTTGTCCAGTTCATCTGACTATAGATGTGGTGGAACTGTACAATGTACTTAAAATTAGCTAGTATATATAGTTGAATTAGCTATTCCAGTACGTGGTTGGCAACAATTGGGGAAAAGTTTGGTCAGTTCAGCTGTCGAGTTAAATTGTTTGTATAAATAATGACTGCTTAATCTATGAATAAAATCTATGCTTAATTACAGAATTTTAGTTGCAAAAATTAGATAGTGCTAGTGATTTTTAGCTGCTTATTTTGACAAATCGCAGTGTTACAAGTTTGACAAATGGCAATGTTACTAGATCAACAAATGTCAATCTTTCTAGCTTGACAAATGGCAACATACCCAATATGACAGATGCAAATCTTAATAAATTATTTGTACGTGGTTGCACACGGGTCATCCAAAACAACCGTGTGCATTGAAGGGATGTGCAAATCCTGCTCGGCACATTTTCTCTTGGCTTAGCACAGAAGTCTGGCTTTGCATACCGTATTCAATTTGAACCGTTTGCGTTGAAGAGATGCACAAATCTTGCGCTGTGAATTTACCCTTGACTTAAGGGGGAAGACCATAGCTCTCACTTTGCATACGGGTGTTTTGTCTAAAACGTTTGCGATCAAGAGTTGCACAAATCCTGCTCGGCAAATTTTCCCTTGGCTTCCTCGGGAAGCTGTCAGTTTGCATATGGGTGTTCTAACTAAAACATTTGTGATGAGTGTTTTACATTTAAAAACCATTGACGTCTTTTTTAAAAGAAAACCGTTTGATAAGTCTATATGTTAAGAGAGAAAAACGCAAGTTCGTTCAAACTATATCTTTCATTCAGTCACACTGCGAATTTATATTCATATGATCGAGATACAGTAGTAAACCCCAAAAAAAACTATTTCCAACGGCGTGCCGCACCGTCGTTGTTGTTGTCATTCTCTGGGACACCGTTGTTAAAGTCGTCAAGGCTGCACAGGATGTTCTTCACTTGGAAATAAAACATCATGTCATCACGCGATCGACGGGCGAGGCGCGGGAGGACGAACTGGCAGCGCTGAGAGGTAGTGGTCGACGGCAGCATCCCATGCTGCTAAGTGTGTTGTGCACACGGGCACGAGCACGGCAGGTGCAGCCAAATGCATGGGGACCGGCACCGCGGTGGGTGGAGGGGCGTGCACGGGCATGGGCGCTGGCGCTGGCATGTACACGAGCTCACGTGGGTCCGCGAAGACCTCGCTGACGCCTATAGCTTCCAGCTCTGTGATAGTGCTCGGCGACCAGCCCGTCAATGCTACGGGGATGGTCGCTGGTGTGACGCCCCCGATTCAATCGTACACTAATCATGCACGCAAACGTGTACGATCAAGATCAGGGACTCACGGAAAGATATCACAACACAACTCTAAAAACATAAATAAGTCATACAAGCATCATAATACAAGCCAGGGGCCTCGAGGGCTCGAATACAAGTGCTCGATCATAGACGAGTCAGCGGAAGCAACAATATCTGAGTACAGACATAAGTTAAACAAGTTTGCCTTAAGAAGGCTAGCACAAACTGGGATACAGATCGAAAGAGGAGCAGGCCTCCTGCCTGGGATCCTCCTAAACTACTCCTGGTCATCGTCAGCGGGCTGCACGTAGTAGTAGGCACCTCCGGGGTAGTAGTCATCGTCGACGGTGGCGTCTGGCTCCAGGGCTCCAGCATCTGGTTGCGACAACCAGGTAGAAGGGAAAGGGAGAAAAGAGGGAGAAAAGCAACCGTGAGTACTCATCCAAAGTACTCGCAAGCAAGGAGCTACACTACATATGCATGGGGATATGTGTAAAGGGCCATATCGGTGGACTGAACTGCAGTATGCCAGAATAAAAGGGGGATAGCTAATCCTGTCGAAGACTATGCTTCTAGCAGCCTCCGTCTTGCAGCATGTAGAAGAGAGTAGATTGAAGTCCTCCAAGTAGCATCTCCAAGTAGCAACTCCAAGTAGCAACTCCAAGAAGCATCGCATAGCATAATCCTACCCGGCGATCCTCTCCTCGTCGCCCTGTAGAAAAGCGATCACCGGGTTGTCTGTGGAACTTGGAAGGGTGTGTTTTATTAAGTATCCGGTTCTAGTTGTCATAAGGTCAAGGTACAACTCCAAGTCGTCCTGTTACCGAAGATCACGGCTATTCGAATAGATTAACTTCCCTGCAGGGGTGCACCACATAGCCCAACACGCTCGATCCCATTTGGCCGGACACACTTTCCTGGGTCATGCCCGGCCTCGGAAGATCAACACGTCGTAGCCCCACCTAGGCAAAATAGAGAGGCCAGCACGCCGGTCTAAACCTAAGCGCACAGGGGTCTGGGCCCATCGCCCATAGCACACCTGCACGTTGCGAGGGCGGCCAGAAGCAGAACTAGCCCCCTTAATACAAGAGCAGGCTTACGTTCCAATCCGGCGCGCGCCGCTCCGTCGCTAATGTCTGAAGTGCTTCGGCTGATACCACGACGCCGGGATACCCATAACTACTCCCGCGTAGATGGTTAGTGCGTATAGGCCAGTAGCCAGACTCAGATCAAATACCAAGATCTCGTTAAGCGTGTTAAGTATCCGCGAATGCCGAACAAGGCTAGGCCCACCTGTCTCCTAGGTGGTCTCAACCTGCCCTGTCGCTCCGCCACAAAGTAACAGTCGGGGGCCGTCGGGAACTCAGGCCCACCACTACCTGGATGGAGCCACCTACCCCTTCAGCCCCCATCTCCAAACAGTATCACCAGTAATGTAACAGTGTAAAATATATAGTATATGCCCGTGATCACCTCCCGAAGTGATCACAGCCCAGTAGTATAGCATGGCAGACGGACAAGAGTGTAGGGTCACTGATGGAACACTAGCATCCTATACTAAGCATTTAGGATTGCGGGTAAGGTATCAATGACTGTAGCAACAATGACAGGCTATGCATCAGAATAGGATTAACGGAAAGCAGTAACATGCTACACTACTCTAATGCAAGCAGTATAGAGAAGAGTAGGCGATATCTGGCGATCAAAGGGGGGGGGGGCTTGCCTGGTTGCTCTGGCAAGAGAGAGGGGTCGTCAACTCCGTAGTCGAACTGGTCAGCAGCAGCGTCGGTCTCGTAGTCTACCGGAGAGGAGAGGGGGAAGAAATAATGAATACAGAGCAAACAAAGCATCACAAAATATAACAAGGCAATACGCGGTGTTCGGTGTGCCCTAACGCGGTAGTAGGTGATACCGGTGAAGGGGGTTAAACATCCGGAAAAGTATTCCCGGTGTTTCGTGTTTTCTGACAGATGAACCGGAGGTGAAATGTTGTAGGTTCTCTATGCTAGGGACGCGTGGCGGACGAACGGGCTGCGTATCCGGATTCGTCTCGTCGTTCTGAACAACTTTCATGTTGAAAATAACTTAATTCGAGTTACGGATTAAAAGATATGATTTTCTAAAGTTTTTATGAATTTCTAGAATTTAATTAATTATTTAAATTAATTCCAAAATGGATTTATGACGTCAGCATGATGTCATGCTGATGTCAGCAGTCAACGGGGGTTGACTGGTCAACCTGACCAGTGGGTCCCAGCTGTCATTGACTGTTAACTAACCTAACAGATTAATTAACTAAACTTAGTGATTAGGTTAACCTATCAGGATTAATTAAGTTAATTAATTCTTTAATTAATTAATTAATTAATATTTTAATTATTTACTTATCTATTTTTTATTATTATTATTATTTTCGTTCTGGGCGTGGGCCCCGTATGTCATAGGCCCATAGGGGCCTTAGCGGTTACAGGTGTGCGGGCGCGCGCCCGAGTGGGCGCAGCGGGCGTGGCCGACAGGGGCGCACCCGACTGGGGCGAGCCCAGGCGCTGGGGATCGGGTGAGGCCATCGGCGCGGCCGCCGGCTCCCACGGCGCCGTCCAGCAGAAGCGGCGGAGGTGTGGAACCGGAACAGGAGGCGGCACGTCGAGGCGGGCGCAGATGGCCGGCAGGGTGGCCGCGAGCCATGTGCAGAGGAGGCGGGGATGGCCGGAGCGGGATGAGCAGGGAGCGAACGGGGAGGCTCGGGGTGTGCGGCAGTGCAGGGAAGGCCAGCCGGTGGCTTGGCCGCGGGGGTCAGGCGAGGCTCGGTCGACGCGGGCGCGCAGCCAGGGCGCCGGTGCGGGCGATGGCCTCGGCGGGGAGCGCGAGTGGCACCTCCTGTAGCACAAAGCTGCGGGGCGAGGGGAGGCAATGGCGAATCGTGGGCTTGGGATGGAGGCGAGGCCGCCGTGGGTGCGAGCCAGCAGGGCTCACTGATGGCGCGTGTAGAGGGCAGAGAGGAGGACCGGGGTCCTCACCGGCGTTGAAGGGGAGTGGGGGCGTCGAGGCGTGAGGGAGTTCGTCGCGGAGGCAGTCCGGCGAGGAAGGGCTTGACGAATCCGGCGAGGGCGGCGCCGTGCGCGGTCGTCGGGGCTGAGGACGGGGACGACGAGGTCCAGCGGCTGTGGTGAGAGGCGGCCCCGGCGTGGCCACGGGCAACAACGGCGGCCGGGGGGGGGGGGGGCGGTGTCGCCGGTGTCGAACGCAGGGCGCGACGGGCCCCGATCCAGATCGGATCGGGGGAGGGGTGGGGAGTGGCGACGTGGGGGAGGGAGTGGTGCGTGGGCTAGGGTTTCCAGGGGAAGTGGATAAGAGGGAGTGGGGGGGAGTGGCCGGCTGGGCCTGGTGGTGGCCCAGTTGGGCCTGTGGTCAGCTGGGCCAAAGCCCAGGGGGGGTTCTCTTCTATTACTTTTTTTTGTTTTGTTTTTCTGTTTTATTTCCTTTCTTTTATTTATTTTCCTTTTCTATTTTAATTCAACTTAGGGCATTTAAGTATTTTATAAATTTGTGGTTTCTTTACTATAATTACCTATGCCAATTTTGGCATAGACCGAACATTTTTGTTTTGATGTTTGAAAACTTTTGATGTTTGACAATATTTAAATTTTCAATTTGAAAAGTTTCGGACTAACTCGAGATTAGCAACTATAAACGAGGTGATGTGGCACCATTAGCAGAGGATCACTGTAGCTTAATTAGCCGGGCGTCACAATTCTCCTCCACTACAAGAAATCTCGTCCCGAGATTTAAGCGGTGGAGTAAGGGGCGAAGGTGTTGGTAGCGAAAAACCTAACGAGTCTTCTCGGTCTTGGCTTCCCTTTCGAAGAGGTTGATCCCTTTCGTTGATGTCTTCATTTCACTGCTTCAAGTCACCATGATCAATTTGTCATCCTTTCTTCAGGATCTCCATCGTACTTACGAATAGGTAAGGGGCAGCTCTACAACGATAGGATGTTACAAGGGAAAATCTTCTGGGGGTTTCCCAAGTATGAACATATGAGTATCTCTCGAGTTGAACAAATGAAACACATCGAGAGCAAAGTAAGACGGTGCAATAAGAAGTTTCAAGCGGATAGGCAATCGTTCATTGCCTGAAACAGAGTGTGAATGGGGTTCAGAGCAACGGGAATAAGTATTGTGTCCGATACCAGAATTGATCACTAGGAAGGTGGCTCGCAAATTACATACGAAGTCAAGCTATAGGAATAACTTTGGCAACAGGGTGTATAGGAGAGTCAGGTTTCGATCCTGTGAAACTGTGGGTTATGGGCCCACCATGTGGTTCTTTTTTTTATAATAGGAGCAGTGACATCTTGCACGGTCATGATAGCAAGGCATGTCAGGGAGTACCATGTCAGCTATGTCGGCAACAACGTTGGTACCAAGGGCGAGGGACGAAGAGAACCATTTTCCTGCTCGTTGAAACGAGGCGGACCAATAGGCAAGGTTCCCGTCCATCGGTGGTTACCGGAATGTCATCAACAATAGTAACAAGGTCTTACTGACAGAGTTGTACATCGAGGTGTTTGCACAAGCAGTGGATTATTACTGCTTATATCATATAGATCATAGAAAAGGTTTAAACAAACCAATGGAAGGAAATATGATCATCAGATTAAACAGAACAATGGAAAGGAAAATATGTTTAAACACATATTTCGAGGGTATATCCTTCCCAAGGACAAGCAGAGCAAGATATCCATGACAGGATATAAAGTAGAAAACCATTTAGGTAAGGGGGGAGGAATCTCATGATATTACTCATACAACGGTGTTAGGATAATTGATAATTAAAATATAGCATCGTGCTTCAAACGTGCCTGTTGAAAATCGGAGTACCATTGACATGCTTCGAGATAGCAGTGACATGGTCTTCAGGTGAAGATCAGACTTTGGAAACACGAAGGATCCATCAAGAATAACTTGTAGAATAAGTCTTACAATTTCCTCATGGATGAATGGATAACCTTGCTGAAAAGGAATCTATAATGATAGGTCCTCCAGCCGGGGGGGGGGGTGCTAGGCATGACATCATGTTACCGGGTCATCAAAGGATCAACGTCATAACTCTTGGAAAGTTGTCCCAACCATCATATCTGACCGAGATTCAGATCCGATTGGTGTCAGGATACCTGAGACTCAGGATGTCCGAGAAGAAAAGGCGCAACACAAATCGTTGAAATGGCATTGCAAGCTTCTCGGGAAATGAACTATGGGAGCGGGTTTCTGAAGCAATAGTTCACCATTAAACCAGGGAGAGGACAAGGAGGTGTCTGGTGAACTCAACGGCAATTCACCGAGATTCCCAAAAGATGGATTTCCACCATTAAGTGAACAAGGAGATAACATTTGTCAGATCAACTGATATAAGGAAGTATGCTCGAGGAAAACATACACAATTAAACATTGGTTGAAGGGTGCGCCCGAAGTACGGGTTGGGTTGCACGACCAATGTTAGAATGGTGATTCAATTAGCGAAGGACTTAGAATGAACTATCGCCCATTCACTTCAAAGCAATAGGGTTGCTAGAAGTTTTGAATTCACACGTCATAGCTCCATTGTCGGTATTCCGGTTGAAAACAATACGGGGACCAAGGAATGAACGAAGATGGCAAGAAGTATTAAGATATCAAGAATTATTAAGAGGTGGTGAAATTCTCACCACATTCTTGACAAAAAGTGATGGTAATACTTCCGAGGTAAGGAAGATCAACTGCTGGGTAGCAGTGATCTCAAGGTTTACACAAAACGCGAACAAGTTGTGTTGAACGGAAGGCAATAAAGTGGTCGATGAGAACAGGAATCATCGAGGGGCAAGGATGGTATTACCCATCATGAATTCAATTGAATTCCTGGAAGAGCTCATAAGGTTGATGGTGATCACGACACAATTGTCGAGAGATTTCATGCAGATGTAGTCAATCAGCGACGACATCAAGTCAAAGGAATGATGAAGCAAGAGGTTATTGGAACCACAGTTACGACACAAACTCGAACTCAAGCTTGTTGTTTAAGGTGAAAGGGTATGACGAGAAAAAAAATCGACGTAAGGTTAGTTCATCATCGAAAATTGGTGCTCCGAGAATAAGGACCAGGTAGCACCGTTAGAATCGTCACGTCAATGATATAGCCAAACAGGCTAGGAATGGCGTGATCGGGTACAAACTCATACTTATAGAATCTTACTGAAGAGTTGTTGAACCGTAGAGCGGACTCGGTTCAGTTATCGGTGTCTTTGAGTGTTCAATAACTCCGAGCCCATGGAAAATTGTAATCGGTGAGTATGTAGTACTTGATGAAGAACTCATAAGAAGTTATGCAGTTCCAAGATAATCTCGAGATACCAGGTGGTAATACTCGACGACAGATCAAACTAGAAGTTGAACTGGGGTATTGCTCTATAGAAGACAAGTGCTTAAACTTGCACAGGACATGATATTTAAAGGAGAACATGGTCAGAACCACGATTGCAAAAAGGCCAGATCTCAGATATAAGATGAACTTATACTAAGGGAATAATTGATTTTAAAAGAAACTTCGATGAGAAGATGTACATCGTGTCCATGGGCATGAACGCAAAGTTCAAGGTCGACTCCCACTTCTCCAATGCACAACCTTTCATTCACTTCTCGCGCTCAATGAAGTTGTAGTTTTGAAATTTTATCTGGCAAAATACCAGAAGAGTACGACTCGTGAAAACTTTCGAGTTCACACCTATTAAGGAAGGCATAGGTTCAACCCATTGGGGCATCTTAGAATCATATACCAAATCTTCAGAAGTAATTAACTCAAGCTCAAAGGCAGAGCATGGTTGAGAAAGCAGAGGATACAATTTACCAAAGGCATTATGTATCAGAGGAAAGGCTCACAAGGTTATTGAATATGAAGGGCGTTGTCAGATAAAATCCAACAAAGGATCTGGTGGTCCACAAGGGATCTGACGTGAGCATCGGTACTCAACTAGAGGAAGAAGATTGCAAGGAGATCAGATTATAGAAACAACTGACTAACTCAATTGTCAAATGCAAAGGAATTATGATTTCCAAATCAAGGGATCAGAAGCAATGCTCTGAGTAGGGATGAATAAGTTGAATAGCCTTAGGGTACAATCAATGACAATTGGATTGGTCGAGAACCAATTCCAGTTAAAAGAATGGCAGCTTAGCCGGAGAAGTAATTTATAAGGATCAATGATGATTGCGTGCATTCGCAAACATATTGAGTCAACAGACTCAAAATGATAATGACAAGGAATGTCATTAAGACTACGAGACTTATGGGATTAACCATAATGCGAGCAAACAAGAATTTCAAGAGCCAAAGGCTCCAGAGGATTTTCGGAAGATCGAATAGTATTTTGAAGACTTTTGTGAAACTCATGATCAACTGGGGATGAGCGGATACTTGACAAGTGCGGCGATTTATTTGAAGGGGTATTCATGTGGCAAAGAACTGCTAGGCAGTAGGCACGAAGTATTCTCGGAACAATAGAGAAAACTTCGGGTATCTTGTAATAACAAGAACAATGGGGAATGATCGTAAGAATGGCAAGTGTAAGTAGTTATCCATAAGGATTTATCGGTGGTCGGGAATAGCAAAAGTGATGGGCACAAAGTCTCGAGAGAATATCAAAGAGTATCTCCGAAATCTTCTGGTGCAGTCGGTGACCATCTGGACTGAAGGGGCTCTTCGGGAGAAAGTATTTTCGAGAACCTAAAGTTAGTTTTTAGTAAAAATCGTTTAACCCGAATAGAAGAGGGTTCAGAATCCCAGAGTAAAGGTCGAGGAATAAAAGATCCTAATACCTCCCGACGGCGACGTGGGCCCATGGGCCACACAGCCATGTTAGTAAAAGTTTTTCAACGACTAGACTCGACTTCGGCCAAGGAGTTGGAAAGGGGGATTCCTACAGGCAGTCGGCTCTGATACCAACTTGTGACGCCCCCGATTCAATCGTACACTAATCATGCACGCAAACGTGTACGATCAAGATCAGGGACTCACGGAAAGATATCACAACACAACTCTAAAAACATAAATAAGTCATACAAGCATCATAATACAAGCCAGGGGCCTCGAGGGCTCGAATACAAGTGCTCGATCATAGACGAGTCAGCGGAAGCAACAATATCTGAGTACAGACATAAGTTAAACAAGTTTGCCTTAAGAAGGCTAGCACAAACTGGGATACAGATCGAAAGAGGCGCAGGCCTCCTGCCTGGGATCCTCCTAAACTACTCCTGGTCGTCGTCAGCGGGCTGCACGTAGTAGTAGGCACCTCCGGGGTAGTAGTCGTCGTCGACGGTGGCGTCTGGCTCCAGGCTCCAGCATCTGGTTGCGACAACCAGGTAGAAGGGAAAGGGAGAAAAGAGGGAGAAAAGCAACCGTGAGTACTCATCCAAAGTACTCGCAAGCAAGGAGCTACACTACATATGCATGGGGATATGTGTAAAGGGCCATATCGGTGGACTGAACTGCAGAATGCCAGAATAAAAGGGGGATAGCTAATCCTGTCGAAGACTACGCTTCTGGCAGCCTCCGTCTTGCAGCATGTAGAAGAGAGTAGATTGAAGTCCTCCAAGTAGCATCTCCAAGTAGCAACTCCAAGTAGCAACTCCAAGAAGCATCGCATAGCATAATCCTACCCGGCGATCCTCTCCTCGTCGCCCTGTAGAAAAGCGATCACCGGGTTGTCTGTGGAACTTGGAAGGGTGTGTTTTATTAAGTATCCGGTTCTAGTTGTCATAAGGTCAAGGTACAACTCCAAGTCGTCCTGTTACCGAAGATCACGGCTATTCGAATAGATTAACTTCCCTGCAGGGGTGCACCACATAGCCCAACACGCTTAATCCCATTTGGCCGGACACACTTTCCTGGGTCATGCCCGGCCTCGGAAGATCAACACGTCGCAGCCCCACCTAGGCAAAACAGAGAGGCCAGCACGCCGGTCTAAACCTAAGCGCACAGGGGTCTGGGCCCATCGCCCATAGCACACCTGCACGTTGCGAGGGCGGCCGGAAGCAGAACTAGCCCCCTTAATACAAGAGCAGGCTTACGTTCCAATCCGGCGCGCGCCGCTCCGTCGCTGACGTCTGAAGTGCTTCGGCTGATACCACGACGCCGGGATACCCATAACTACTCCCGCGTAGATGGTTAGTGCGTATAGGCCAGTAGCCAGACTCAGATCAAATACCAAGATCTCGTTAAGCGTGTTAAGTATCCGCGAATGCCGAACAAGGCCAGGCCCACCTGTCTCCTAGGTGGTCTCAACCTGCCCTGTCGCTCCGCCACAAAGTAACAGTCGGGGGCCGTCGGGAACTCAGGCCCACCACTACCTGGATGGAGCCACCTGCCCCTTCAGCCCCCATCTCCAAACAGTATCACCAGTAATGTAACAGTGTAAAATATATAGTATATGCCCGTGATCACCTCCCGAAGTGATCACAGCCCAGTAGTATAGCATGGCAGACGGACAAGAGTGTAGGGTCACTGATGGAACACTAGCATCCTATACTAAGCATTTAGGATTGCGGGTAAGGTATCAATGACTGTAGCAGCAATGACAGGCTATGCATCAGAATAGGATTAACGGAAAGCAGTAACATGCTACACTACTCTAATGCAAGCAGTATAGAGAAGAGTAGGCGATATCTGGTGATCAAAGGGGGGGGCTTGCCTGGTTGCTCTGGCAAGAGAGAGGGGTCGTCAACTCCGTAGTCGAACTGGTCAGCAGCAGCGTCGGTCTCGTAGTCTACCGGAGAGGAGAGGGGGAAGAAATAATGAATACAGAGCAAACAAAGCATCACAAAATATAACAAGGCAATACGCGGTGTTCGGTGTGCCCTAACGCGGTAGTAGGTGATACCGGTGAAGGGGGGAAAACATCCGGAAAAGTATTCCCGGTGTTTCGTGTTTTCTGACAGATGAACCGGAGGTGAAATGTTGCAGGTTCTCTATGCTAGGGACGCGTGGCGGACGAACGGGCTGCGTATCCGGATTCGTCTCGTTGTTCTGAACAACTTTCATGTTGAAAATAACTTAATCCGAGTTACGGATTAAAAGATATGATTTTCTAAAGTTTTTATGAATTTCTAGAATTTAATTAATTATTTAAATTAATTCCAAAATGGATTTATGACGTCAGCATGATGTCATGCTGACGTCAGCAGTCAACAGGGGTTGACTGGTCAACCTGACCAGTGGGTCCCAGCTGTCATTGACTGTTAACTAACCTAACATATTAATTAACTAAACTTAGTGATTAGGTTAACCTATCAGGATTAATTAAGTTCATTAATTCTTTAATTAATTAATTAATAAATATTTTAATTATTTACTTATCTATTTATTATTATTATTATTATTTTCGTTCTGGGCGTGGGCCCCGTTTGTCATAGGCCCATAGGGGCCTTAGCGGTTACGGGTGTGCGGGCGCGCGCCCGAGTGGGCGCAGCGGGCGTGGCCGACAGGGGCGCACCCGACTGGGGCGAGCCCAGGCGCTGGGGATCGGGTGAGGCCATCGGCGCGGCCGCCGGCTCCCACGGCGCCGTCCAGCAGAAGCGGCGGAGGTGTGGAACCGGAACAGGAGGCGGCACGTCGAGGCGGGCGCAGATGGCCGGCAGGGTGGCCGCGAGCCATGTGCAGAGGAGGCGGGGATGGCTGGAGCAGGATGAGCAGGGAGCGAACGGGGAGGCTCGGGGTGTGCGACAGTGCAGGGAAGGCCAGCCGGTGGCTTGGCCGCGGGGGTCAGGCGAGGCTCGGTCGACACGGGCGCGCAGCCAGGGCGCCGGTGCGGGCGATGGCCACGGCGGGGAGCGCGAGCGGCACCTCCTGTAGCACGAAGCTGCGGGGCGAGGGGAGGCAATGGAGAATCGTGGGCATGGGACGGAGGCGAGGCCGCCGTGGGCACGAGCCAGCAGGGCTCACTGATGGCGCGTGTAAAGGGCAGAGAGGAGGACCGGGGTCCTCATCGGCGTTGAAGGGGAGTGGGGGCATCGAGGCGTGAGGGAGTTCGTCGCGGAGGCAGTCCGGCGAGGAAGGGCTTGACGAATCCGGCGAGGGCGGCGCCGTGCACGGTCGTCGGGGCTGAGGACGGGGACGACGAGGTCCAGTGGCTGCGGTGAAAGGCGGCCCCGGCGTGGCCACGGGCAACAACGGCGGCCGGGGGGGGGGGGGGCGGTGTCGCCGGTGTCGAACGCAGGGCGCGACGGGCCCCGATCCAGATCGGATCGGGGGAGGGGTGAGGAGTGGCGACATGGGGGAGGGAGTGGTGCGTGGGCTAGTGTTTCCAGGGGGAAGTGGATAAGAGGGAGTGGGGGGGAGTGGCCGGCTGGGCCTGGTGGTGGCCCAGTTGGGCCTGTGGTCAGCTGGGCCAAAGCCCGGGGGGGTTCTCTTCTATTACTTTTTTTTGTTTTGTTTTTCTGTTTTATTTCCTTTCTTTTATTTATTTTCCTTTTCTATTTTAATTCAACTTAGGGCATTTCAGTATTTTATAAATTTGTGTTTTCTTTACTATAATTACCTATGCCAATTTTGGCACAGACCGAACATTTTTGTTTTGATGTTTGAAAACTTTTGATGTTTGACAATATTTAAATTTTTAATTTGAAAAGTTTCGAACTAACTCGAGATTAGCAACTATAAACGAGGTGACGTGGCACCATTAGCAGAGGATCACTGTAGCTTAATTACCCGGGCGTCACAGCTGGCGCGGGCGCTAGGATGGGAGCTGGGACGGGAGCGAGAGTAGCAAACACCATGGCCAGCTCGTTCAGGGCCATGTCCATGAGGCCCCATTTCTCCTTATTTTCTATCTCCTCCATCTCGGAGTCGACTTCACCAAACTTGAAGACTAGTGGCAGATGATCCTTCTGCGCCATGGCGTTGGTGGAGGTCTGCGGGAGGGAGGGGAATGGGAGGCAAACAGTAAGGCCGCCCGTATTAAACAACACCTCGGGCGCCATTAATGGAGAGGATGTGATCAAGGCGAGTGGCCATGGAAGTCAAAGGGCTCGCTTCCTAGTGAGCCTATGCAGCGTACAACTCGCATGCTTCCCAGTGAGCTTGCGCATTGGAGGACAGTTTGCATGCCTCTCGGTCAGCCTGCACACAGGACTGCGCTCGCACGCCTCCCGTGTAGTCAAGAAGATGTCCGCACGACACCTCCTATAGCCATTAAAACCAAGACACATGGCGTCACGTGAATGGTTAACAGAACGCACATGATTTGAATTATACAAACGTTTGAGATATTAAAGTGGCAGCTATTTTTTTCAAAATGCCTTTGTTGGTTGTTATTCGAGTGTGCCTTCTCTCAAAATGGACACAAAAAATACCACAACATGTCGGGTGCCATTCCATGATAGCATGCCAAGCTTCATGAATTTCAGACGAGTTTTGGATTTACTAGAATTTAAAAACAAAGTATCTCAACATTTTGCCAGCAATCAACAGTGCCCTGGTGTTTGAAATTCATTCCCATTTCTTGCATGGGACCTAAGCATGCACCCAAGGACACACATTTCATATGTCAACCCATTTTTCTGCACTGGAGCATGTGCATGTAGTTCAAATTTTAATTATGAACATAAAATGCCTAGAAAACCCAGTTAATGTATAAAAATGTCCAAGTGAACCCCGAAAAATCCCAAAAATTGAGACAACACTCCTGTCGTTCTATGTTGACACTAGAAAAATTTTGAAAGCAAGAAGAGGCAACGTATATCGTTTTGTCCCCAAGGGTGGCACGTTCCCTCCCGAAACCATCAGGCTTGTTGTGAGAAACTCTAGTTTGCGAGAACCTTATACCCAAACCTGCCCCAATGGGACAATTTTTTTACCACAACATGTTGATGCCGCTCCATGATAGTATGTCAAGTTTCATGAACTTCAGACATGTTTTGGATTTACTAGAATTTAAAAACCATGTATCTCAATGTTTGCGGCCGAGCGACGGTGGCAAGGTGTTTGACGGTCATTTCCATTTCTTGCATGGGATCTAAGCATGCAGCCAAGGACACAGATTTGATTTTTCAAACAATTTACATGCACTGGAGCATGTTCCTATAGTTCAAATTTGAATTATGCACATAAGTGCATAGAAAACTCAGTTAATGTATAAAAATGTCCAAACGAGCCCTGGAAAATTCCTAAAATTAACACAACACTCATGTTGTTCTATGTTGACACTAGAATAAAAATTGAAATCAAGAAGAGGCAACGGATATCGTTTCATCCAGAAAGGTGAAATGTTCCCTACTAACCATGAGGCTTGTTGTGAGAAGCTCTGGTTTGTGAGAAGCTTATATACCCCAACCTGACCGAAATGGGACAATATTTTTACCACTGCATGTTAATGTCATTCCATGCTAGCATGTCAAGTTTCATAAATTTCAGACGCGTTTTCGATTTACTAGAATTTAAAAACCATGTATCTCAATGTTAGCGGCCAAGGGACGGTGGCAAGGTGTTTGACATTCATTCTCATTTCTTGCATGGGACTTAAGCATGTAACCAAGGACACACATTCCAATCTTGAACCCATTTATATGCACTGGAGCAT
Organism: Triticum aestivum; assembly: GCF_018294505.1. Lineage (NCBI taxonomy): Eukaryota > Viridiplantae > Streptophyta > Magnoliopsida > Poales > Poaceae > Triticum > Triticum aestivum. The sequence continues at coordinate 219,906,179 of NC_057795.1, forward strand.
GTGCATGTAGTCCAAATTTGAATTATGCATTGGATGCATAGAAAACTCAGTTAATGCATAAAAATGTCCAAGTGAACCCCGAAAAATCCCAAAATTTACACAACACTCGTGTTGTCCTATGTTGACACGAGAAAAAAAATTGAAAGTAAGAAGAGGCAACATATATTGTTTCATCCCCCAAGGTGGCACGTTTCCTACCGAAACCAACAGGCTTGTTGTGAGAGAAGCTCTAGTTTGCGAGAAGCTTATACCCAAACCTGCCCCAAACGGGACAATATTTTTACCACCGCATGTTGATGCCGTTCCATGATATAATGTCAAGTTTCATGAATTTTAGACGAGTTTTCGATTTACTAGAATTTTAAAACCATGTATCTCAATGTTAGCGGCCGAGCGACAGTGTCAAGGTGTTTGACATTCATTCTCATTTCTTGCATGTGACCTAAGCTTGCAACGAAGGACAAACATTTGATTTTGCAACCCATTTTTATGGACTGGAGCTTGTGCATGTAAGTTCAATTTTGAATGATGCACATAAATGCCTAGAAAACTCAGCTAACGTATAAAAATGTCCAAACGATCCCTGAAAAAAATCCAAATTTTAACACGACACTCCTGTTGTTCTATGTTGACACCAGGAAAAAAATTGAAAGGAAGAAGAGGCGACGAATATCGTTTTGTCCACGAAGGTGACATGTTTCCCTAACGGAACCATGAGGCTTCTTGTGAGAAGCTCTGGTTTGTGAGAAGCTTATACCATAACCTGCGCCAAATGGGACAATATTTTTTACCCCAACTTGTTGATGTCATTCCATGATAGCATGCCAAGGTTCATGAATTTCACACGGGTTTTGGATTTACTAGAATTACAAAAGCAAGTACCTCAATGCTTGTTGGAGAGCCAAGGTGCTGTGGTGTTCGAAATTCGTCCCCATTTCTTGCATGGGACATAAGCATAAACCCATGGACACATATATGATTTTCCAACCCATGTTGGTGCACCGGAGCATGTGCATGTAGTTTAATTTTGAATTGTGCACCTGAAATGGCTAGAAAACCAATTTAATGTATAAAATGTCCAAACGAACCCTGAATAATTCCAAATTTTTTATGACACACATATAGTTGCATGTTCACTATAGATAAAACTTCTAGCAATTCAAACACCGCCCATTGCCGCTGTGACCCCATTATGTAATTTAAATCAAGATGAAAAATCAAGTAGATCTCACACAATTTATTATCACCAACCGTGTGAGATGCAGTACAAAATATCCTGGAGCACCGTTGGTGTATAGTACGCCAATGGCTTACGCGAGAAGGTGCGTTGACTACAGTCCACAGTCGGCATGTCAAGCACACTAGCTCTCTCCCCAAATATCATTTCACTGTTCAATCGTCACCGGTGAAAGATGGGGACGTGGACACGCGCCATGAGGGCAACTTCGGCGGCCCACTCCGGCGAGAGTGCGGCTGCAGCTGCCATGCACATGCTAACAAGGTGCACGAGCGCGGCCACAATCTACGACCGGGCGGCCAAGGCAGTCCAAGCCGCTGTTGCTTCTTAGGTGGTCGCAGCAACATCTGCCTCGGGGATAGAAATTGGCGAGAGCGGCACAACAGTTGTCCGTTCCGCAGCGGCGGCCTTAGCCCTGATGGAGGCTGCCCACGCCAAACTTGTGGCAGTCACTAGACAAATTGAACGAAGCTTCTCCGACAACGGTCGGCAACCCACGGTCGAAGAGTTGGCAATCGCCGAGAGCGTTCGAGCAGCCGTCCATTCCTCCGCCGCATACCTTTCCACGATGGAGCCCGTCCAAGCCCAGATCACGGCCGCCAACGCCCAGCTTGTGGTGGACTTTTCCAAAGAGATGGTGGACGCGGATGGCGAGATGCTTGACAAGTGTGGTGTGATGGATGCCACGGAGCCCCTTCCTCGGGAGACCGTCGGGCGCGAGCTGGACATGGAGGAGGCAGCGGAGATCAACGAGCACCAACGGTAGTAGTACTCTTTGTTTTGTTTAATTAAGAGCGCCGGTCTTTAATTTGTTAGAGTAATGTTTAGGTCAGCTAGCTCTGTTTAATTTCTGAACTTGCTCGATTATGAAGTGTGGGTGTGTTGTAGTCTCCTTTCTGTACCCAAATTATGCAATGACATGGATGACCACTGTAACCAGGGAAATTCGAACCAAAAATTTTGACGTTCAAACTCATCACACAGGATTCAAGCTATCTGAATTGTTTGTGATGTTCACATATCGTACACAGTTCTGAATAAGGGACCGTATCTGATGACACTTTGCGCACCAGTTTTTTTGTTGAACCGATTCAAAATTTTCGGCTTTCGAGGAATTGTCTACCTCCCCGCCCCCTCCCCCTTACCAAGGCCACATTTCCCCTTTTCCCGCCTTCCTTTCCAAGTTGAAAACTTCACTCCTTGCTTGCAGCGCTGCCTCCTCGCCGTTGATCCTCCTTCACGCTGCTCGGCCTCGTCTATTGATGTCTGCTAGAACTACGTCGGTATTTCCCCAAAGAGGAAGGAATGATGCAGCACAACAATGGTAGGTATTTCCCTCAGTGATGAGACCAATGTTATCGAACCAGTAGGAGAACCATGCAACACTACGTGGACGCCACCTGCACACAAATAACAAATACTTGCAACCCGACGTATTAAAGGGGTTGCCAATCCCTTTCGGGCAACGGCGCCAGAAATTGGCAAGTAAACGGGAGAAAGTTGTAATAGATTGAATAAATAGATCACAAAATAAAATAAAGTGCAGCAAGGTATTTTTGTATTTTTGGTTTAATAGATCTGAAAATAAAAGCAAATAAAAATAGATCGCAAAGGCAGATATAATAAAGAAGAGACCCGGGGGGGCGTAGGTTTCACTAGTGGCTTCTCTCGAGAAAAATAGCAAACGGTGGGTAAACGAATTACTGTTGGGAAATTGATAGAACTTCAAATAATCATGACGATATCCGGGCAATGGTCATTATATAGGCATCACGTCCAAGATTAGTAGACCGACTCCTACCTGCATCTACTACTATTACACCACACATCGACCGCTATCCAACATGCATTAGTGTATTAAGTTCATGGAAAAACGGAGTAATGTAATAAGAATGATGACATGATGTAGACAAGATCTATTTATGTAGAAATAGACCCCATCTTTTTATCCTTAATGGCAACGATACATACGTGTCGGTTCCCATTCTGTCACTGGGATCAAGCACCGTAAGATCGAACCCATCACAAAGCACCTCTTCCCATTGCAAGATAAATAGAACAAGTTGACCAAACAAAACCCAAATATCGGAGAAGAAATATGAGGCTATAAGCAATCATGCATATAAGTGATCAAAGAAGACTCAATTAACTTTCATGGATAAAAAGATAGATCTGATCATAAACTCAAAGTTCATCGAATCCCAACAAACACACCACAAAAAAGAGTTACATCATAAGGATCTCCAAGAGACCATTGTATTGAGAATCAAAAGAGAGAGAGAGAGAGAGAGAGAGAGAGGAAGCCATCTAGCTACTAACTACGGACCCGTAGGTCTACAAAGAACTACTCACGCATCATCGGAGAGGTACCAATGGGCATGATGAACCCCTCCGTAATGGTGTCTAGATTGGATCTGGTGTTTCTGGAACTTGCGGCGGCTGGAATTGATTTTCATCGACCCCCTAGGGTTTCTGGAATATTTGGGTATTTATAGAGCAAAGAGGCGGTGCGGGAGGCCACCAAGGTGGGCACAACCCACCCGAGCGTGCCTGGGGGCCCAAGCGCACCTTGGTGGGTTGTGCACCCCTAAGGGCACCCCCAGGTGCTTCTTTGTCCCATTGGGTGTCTTTTGGTCCATAAAAATCCACAAAACATTTCGCTGCGTTTGGACTCCGTTTGGTATTGATTTCCTGCGATGTAAAAAACATGCAGAAACAACAACTGGCACTGGGCACTATGTCAATAGGTTAGAAAATGATTGTAAAACATCCAAGAATGATAATATAACAACATGGAACAATAAAAAATTATAGATACATTGGATACGTATCATCTATCTAGGCAGGTAATCCACACCAGACCCCCATCCTCCTCCTCCTTCCACATCCCACATGCCCCGACCGCCGTCGCGACACCTTCCACCCAAATCACCGACCCCTCCAACAAATAAGCGCTACCCTAAGCCATGGTGCACGCAGTATAGCCAGGAGCTCAAGGAGCATTTGGCAGCGGAGAAGCAAATCGCGGCCACACACGCGGATGAGGTCGTGATGGCTGTCATTCATGTCGACCCCCAGATCTTGGAGGAGCACCTTGCCATTTGCTAGCTATGCCGGTTAAGCATGCTCGGTTTACCCATTGCATGTGCTACTCCTTCCTTTCCTTAACAAATTCTAGTGAATTGTGCTATCTAATTTTACCATGCAATCTGTTGCTCTAGTGTATATGTTCTATATGTCATGCAGTGTGGTGCTCACTTATTAACTATTTGGTTAATTAATTGTCTTCTTCAGTTAACTGTTTGGTTCAATTTTGCAAATGTGATGTTCAATTCTTCAGGCTGCAATTTTGTATTGTCTTCCATGTGAGAAATAAATCGAATTTATCTTTACAAAATACATGAGAAATGAATACAATTGCTATATTTCCAAGTTGTCAAGCATGCTTGGTTTGGTTAACTGTCTGGTCTTCTACTATGTTATACATTATGTAATGTGGTGCTCAGTTAACATTTGGTTCATTTGTTGTGGTGTTTAGTTAACTGTTTGGTTCAATTCTGCAATGCCATGTTCAAAGTTGTGGGTGCATTCTATTGCATACCATGTGAGAAGTAAATCGAATTTGGCTGTACTAAATACATGAGAAACAAATACAATTGCTATATTTCCAAGTTGTTAAGCATGCTTGGTTTGGTTAACTGTCTGATCTTCTATTAGGAGTATGTTATATTGTGCAATGTGGTGCTCAGTTAACGTTTGGTTCATTTGTTATGGTGTTTAGTTGACTGTTTGGTTCAATTCTGCAATTTGATGTTCAATTGTTGTGGGTGCATTTTGTTATTGTATACAGTGTGAGGAATAAATTGAATTTGGCTGTACTAAATACATGAGAAACAAATACAATTGCTATATTTCCAAGTTGTTAAGCATGCTTGGTTTGGTTAACTATCTGATCTTCTAATAGGAGTATGTTATATTGTGCAATGTGGTGCTCAGTTAATGTTTGGTTCATTTGTTGTGGTGTTTAGTTAACTGCTTGGTTCAATTCTGCAATGTGATGTCCAATTGCCGTGGGTAGAATTTTGTATTATTGTGCATGTGAGGAATAAATCAAATTTGGCTACACTTAATACATGAGAAACATATACAGGTGCCATATTTCCTAGTTCTTAATCATGCTTGGTTTGGATAAATGGGTTTTCCATGTGGCTTGAATTAATCTGATGAATCTGCAATGTGCTTATTTTTCATCAACATATTTTACTGATAGCATACGAACCCTCACTTAACCTTATGACTAACTACCTTATATGTGTTGCAGGGAAACAATGGGAAGCACTGAGGTTTACAATCGAGGTTAGCACGTGCATGGTCCATTGTCTAATAGCACATTATTGTGCAATTGCAAGAACCATTCTAATATTTAGGTTTTTAACAATTTGGCCTTGCACATGTAGGTCCTGCTGTCAGACGTTTTGACCCACTGATTGACCCTTTTTTGCATATAGGGAAATGAGTTGTCCATGAATATCAATCAAGTCAAGAACTCAGAAAGATTGTTAGGATAAAGAAATTAGCGACAAAAAACAACAAGATCTTTGTCTGCACAATGAAGAAGACATCAGTTCACTATAAGATGGTACTAACTAATATACCTTGCCTTTTCTTATTCCTTTGCCCCATTTTCAATATAGAGAAGATATTTATGCATATCCTTGTTTTCAGGCCTTTCCAAAGTAGTTCACTGATGATTACCTCTCAAACCACCTCTATGGCCAGGAAGCGAGGAAGGTTTTCATACAACACCCATGGTTCAATTGAAGTGTTCCTGAAGAGGACAAAGGATGGACGGTCAATCATCCACAGGCACTGGCCTAAAGTTGCAAAGACCTTCAACATGAATGAAGGCTCAATATTCACCTTCTGCCTCAGCAGTTTTATAGATGAGATGCATATGTCTATGTATCATCTATGATGCCAATTTTGAAAGGTTCTAGATGTTACATGTAAAACTTGGTGCTGGTGCAGTTGTGTAATGGGGTAGCTGAGTGCTGAAGCTATATCATGTCGTACTCTGATGTATTCCAATTATGAAATCATGCTTCCTTAATATGGAAATGAAATATATTATGTGCTTAATATGAATGTCAATTAGATTAATAAATGGATTATTAATAATATGGAAATTAGCCTGCTAATGGCCAATTAGCCAACTAATTGGGTTTTTATATTGCCAAGGGTTATTGAGAAAACACCGTGGGCGATGACCTCAGGCAACGCACACAGTTTCGAGGAATAAACTGTGTTGGATCAATGAACAATCACCCACGACATACTCTTGAAAACTATTTGTGTTAGGCCACCTTGCACAAATGTTTACCACATAAAAATTGTGTGTGATGGACAGCCTTTGCCACACAGTTTCTTCTATGCACCATGTGTGATGCATTCAATAACGCAAACGATAAAATTGTTAATATAGTGTGCAATGGCAACGCTATCACAAACGATTTAACGAGGAAAATTGTGTGTGATGTACCTGCAAACGGAAATGTTTTGCTTGGAGCGACTATGTGGGATGTATATACGAATGGAAACATTTAGCAGGGACTGACTGTGTGGGATGTACTTATGACCGAAAACGATTTTGCTTGTATAATTGTATTTTTTAGCACCACTATACGTATAACCGTATTTGATCGCTCATGGGTCGCACACGACCTCATTTTGTCGAGCATGTGTGCCAGGAGGGCATATCCCCGGCGGTTTCTGGGTCGTGTGGGAAGGACCCCCTATCACAGTCACTCACTAGGTGACGGTTCAGAACGCCGTCGCGGAAAGGGGTTAAAAACCATTTGTATAGCAAAGGGGTTAAAAACCGTTTGTATAGCAAAGGGTTTAAAACCAATGGATGATAAATCCCGCATGAAAGTCATTCTGCAGACGCCCATTTATCATTGTGCATTTCATTATCTTCATTACATTTGTGTATGCATGATGAATTGTCTTCATGAGTTGAAGATGATCTCCACAAAGCAAAACTTGTCATGTGCATTTTCATTCAAACGCAAATCATTTATATGCACATCTTCAGGGGGGGCCTATTTCGACTTATGAAGCCAATGACCACATACTTTAACTTTCACATAATTTTATCCCTGTTGAAAACTTCAACTAGTTTGTCATCAATCACCAAAAAGGGGGAGATTGTAAGTGCATCTAGTGCCACCCCTAGTTGGTTTTGGAGTATTGACGACAAATGTAGTTGAGGGACTAATGTGTTTGTGAGAATTGTAGGATAACATAGGTAGTAGTCCCTCACTGATTTGGTTTTCCTACCAGAGATGACCCCTAAAAATGTATGAAGAAGACAATGGTGGTTCGTGAAGACATTCACGTTGAAGATAATGACGTGTGAAGACATTCACTTGAAGACTATGGAGTATGAAGACATAGTTTCTTTCATAATTTCATTTTCTTCTTTATCGAGTCATAGGAACCACCGTACTGTTAAGTGGGGTCCAACTGAACAAAGTCAGATGACTAATGTGATGCTCAACCCAAAATCCTATGTCTTTGAGCGAAGACAATGAGAGCAAATCTTATCCATAGTTGGATGAGTCAGCTTTGCTTGTAGCCCAAGCCAAGTTGTCGCGTGTGTTTGAAATTCGACCGTTGGACACGTGTCGGTTCCTTAGTGACCCAGGGTCATTTCGGACATATCATGTTGGGTTGCCTCCTGGCTATAAATAGCCCACCCCTACACCATAAATTGGTGGCTGCTCAGAGTTAGTGCACGGCTTTTGTCGTTTGAGAGCAACCCACCTCCGAATCCTTTGAGAGAGAGATCCGTGCGAGGACAAAGCCCAAAACACCCAGAGCCAAAGAGTGTTAGGCATCACTGAAGTCTTTCTGCCTGAATGACCTGAAGACTTGTTACACTTGAGGATTGTGTATCCTCCAGCCGGTTAGGCGTCACGTTCTGAGGATCCAAGAGTCATTGTGGATCGCCGGTGAACGGAGTCTATGAAGGTTTGGAAATCTACCTTGAAGACTTACCAGAGTGATTGGGCAAGCACTGGGTGTCCTTAGCTCAAGGGGAATAAGGTGAAGACGTTGTCTTCTGAGTTGAATCTCAGCCTCCCTAACCAGATACAGTTGTCACAACAACTGGAACTGGTCTACCAAATCCTTGTCTTCACCAAGCTACTGGTTCTATCCCCCACCTCCTTTACATTTCAGTTTGTCTTCATGAAGTCATTGCTTGCTTGTCTGATCTGTTTGACTTCACTATGCAAAGACTATTACCAATTTGGTTTCATTCTATCTCCCATTCTGATACGTTCTACCTAGCTGCCATTAGTCTTTGTGCTTTCTCTATATTGCTTACTTGACTATGGTCTCTCTAGAGTAGTTTATCTTCCGTTGCATATCATATAGGTTCAATTTGATTGTTTGTCTTCAAAGACCTCGTGCTTTGAAGACTTTCATAAAAATCGCCTATTCACCCCCCCTCTAGTCAATAACTAGCACTTTCACCCTGAAGCTTTAGAGAGCACAACACATTCTTTGATAAGGCCAAGAGTCCTTACAAGAAGCCCAAGATATCTTCTGATAGGTTCTGGAGCCACCAGCAACGAATCTATTATTCATGTATTTTGTACAACCAGGACATGATCTTTCCTCACAAGCGCCCGCGTTGTGATGCTATTGCTGGTCTGCCATGCCTTGAAGAAGCTCTTGACTGCTTTTGTGAAGTTGGCATGCTCCCATTTGTCTTCGACAAGGAGCACTGGAATGAGGAACTCTTGCTGCAATTCTATGCCACTCTTCATATCTCAGGCTACAACAGGGATCCGAAGACATGGGTCCTTGAGTGGATGTCAGGTGATGTACATCATGAAGCCAAAGCTCGGGACATTATTGAGCTAACTTCCCTGCCCACTCCTGGTGATGTCTATGAGCCAGGTTATCAGCGCTATGAATAAGAATTGCAGAGCATCTTTAATAAGCCAAAACCCAATATGAGCCAGATGCTCAGTATGATGAAGCATTTGCCTGTTGATGCTGAATACCCCAAGGAATTTCTTGTCAATGACCACGAGTATCTGCCCTACACTATTTATCACATATTGCATACTTCTGGCCAATCAAGGGGCATTCTCCTCACGCTAAGCTTGAAGGCACTATGAAGACATTGGTCTTCTACATCATCCATGGCATCCGGTTCAACACTCAAGACTTCTTCATCCATCAGTTGGAAACTTCAGGCATTGATTTGTTCGGTCTCAAATTCTATGCTCCATGGGTCATGCGGCTGATAAAGCTTCATTCAACTATCAATTATCAAGCTTCAGCATGCAACCATGTTGTTTTTCTTCCTGAAGTAGATATGTCACACGAAGCCATATATCCTGAGCCAACCAAGGCGCATGTTCGTGAAGACAACGCTGCCTTCCAAAGCTTCACTCAACCACTTGAAGGTGTTCATGTGCCTAATCCTCCTCCTGCTGCTGATCCTCGTGTGAAGGAAATATGCCCTAGAGGCAATAATAAAGTTATTATTTATTTCCTTATTTCATGATAAATGTTTATTATTCATGCTAGAATTGTATTAACCGGAAACATAATACATGTGTGAATACATAGACAAACATAGTGTCACTAGTATGCCTCTACTTGACTAGCTCGTTAATCAAAGATGGTTAAGTTTCCTAACCATAGACATGAGTTATCATTTGATTAATGGGATCACATCATTAGGAGAATGATGTGATTGACTTGACCCATTCCGTTAGCTTAGCACTTGATCGTTTAGTATGCTGCTATTGCTTTCTTCATGACTTATACATGTTCCTACAACTATGAGATTATGCAACTCCTGTTTACCGGAGGAACACTTTGTGTGCTACCAAACGTCACAACGTAACTGGGTGATTATAAAGGAGCTCTACAGGTGTCTCCGAAGGTACATGTTGGGTTGGCGTATTTCGAGATTAGGATTTGTCACTCCGATTGTCGGAGAGGTATCTCTGTGGCCACTCAGTAATGCACATCACTATAAGCCTTACAAGCATTGTAACTAATGAGTTAGTTGTGGGATGATGTATTACGGAACGAGTAAATAGACTTGTCGGTAACGAGATTGAGCTAGGTATTGAGATACCGACGATTGAATCTCGGGTAAGTAACATACCGATGACAAAGGGAACAACGTATGTTGTTATGCGGTTTGACAGATAAAGATCTTTGTAGAATATGTAGGAGCCAATATGAGCATCTAGGTTCCGCTATTGGTTATTAACCGGAGACGTGTCTCGGTCATGTCTACATTGTTCTCGAACCCGTAGGGTCCGCACGCTTAAGGTTTCGATGACAGTTATATTATGAGTTTATGAGTTTTGATGCACCGAAGGAGTTCGGAGTCCCGGATGAGATCGGGGACATGACGAGGAGTCTCGAAATGGTTGAGACGAAAAGATCGATATATTGGACGACTATATTCGGACATCGGAAGGGTTCCGAGTGATTCGGGTATTTTCGGGGGTACCGGGGAGTTACGGGAATACGAGGAAGAAGCAATGGGCCTCATGGGCCAAGTGGTGGAAGAGAGAAGGCAGGGCGCGCGGCCCTCCTAGCCCAAACCGAATTGGACTAGGGGGCCGGCCCCCCTTTCCTCTTTTTCCTCCCTCTCCTTCTTTCTCCTTCTCATTCCCTTCCTTCCCCTCTCGTAGTTGGACTAGGAAAGGAGGGAGTCCTACTCCCGGTGGGAGTATGACTCCTCCCTGGCGCGCCCTCCCTTGGCTGGCCGCACCCTCCCCCTTGCTCCTTTATATACGGGGCAGGGGGGCACCTCTAGGCATAACAACAATTGATCTCCAAGATCTCTTAGCCATGTGCGGTGCCCCCCTCCACCATAGTCCTCGACAATATTGTAGCGGTGCTTAGGCGAAGCCCTGCGATGGTAGAACATCAAGATCGTCACCATGCCGTCGTGCTGACGGAACTCTTCCCCTACACCCTGCTGGATCGGAGTCCGGGGATCGTCATCGAGCTAAACGTCTGCTAGAACTCGGAGGTGTCGTAGTTTTGGTGCTTGATTAGTCGGGCCGTGAAAACGTACGACTACATCAACCACGTTGTTCTAACACTTCTGCTTTCGGTCTACGAGGGTACATGGACAACACTCTCCCCTCTCGTTGTTATGCATCATCATGATCTTGCGTGTGCGTAGGAATTTTTTTGAAATTACTACGTTCCCCAACAGTGGCATCCAAGCCAGGTTTTATGCGTAGATGTCATATGCACGAGTAGAACACAAGTGAGTTGTGGGCGATATAAGTCATACTGCTTACCAACATGTCATACTTTGGTTCAGCGGCATTGTGAGATGAAGCGGCCCGGACCGACATTACGCGTATGCTTATGCGAGACTGGTTTCACCGCTACGAGCACTCGTTGCTTAAAGGTGACCGGCGGGTGTCTGTCTCTCTCACTTTAGTTGAACCGAGTGTGGCTACGCCCGGTCCTTGCGAAGGTTAAAACAGCACCAACTTGACAAACTATCATTGTGGTTTTGATGCGTAGGTAAGAGCGGTTGTTGCTAGGCCCATAGCAGCCACGTAAAATTTGCAACAACAAAGTAGAGGACGTCTAACTTGTTTTTACAGGGCATGTTGTGATGTGATATGGTCAAGACATGATGCTATATTTTATTGTATGAGATGATCATGTTTTGTAACCGAGTTATCGGCAACTGGCAGGAGCCATATGGTTGTCGCTTTATTGTATGAAATGCAAACGCCCTGTAATTGGTTTACTTTATCACTAAGCGGTAGCGATAGTCGTAGAAGCAATAGATGGTGTAACGACAACGATGCTACGATGGAGATCAAGGTGTCGCGCCGGTGACGATGGTGATCACGACGGTGCTTCGGAGATGGAGATCACAAGCACAAGATGATGATGGCCATATCATATCACTTATATTGATTGCATGTGATGTTTATCCTTTATGCATCTTATCTTGCTTTGATTGACGGTAGCATTTTAAGATGATCTCTCACTAATTATCAAGAAGTGTTCTCCTTGAGTATGCACCGTTGTGAAAGTTCTTCGTGCTGAGACACCACGTGATGATCGGGTGTGATATGCTCTACGTTCAAATACAACGGGTGCAAAACAGTTGCACACCGGAATACTCAGGTTAAACTTGACGAGCCTAGCATATATAGAAATGGCCTCGAAACACGGAGACCGAAAGGTCAAGCGTGAATCATATAGTAGATATGATCAACATAGTGATGTTCACCATTGAAAACTACTCCATCTCACGTGATGATCAAACATGGTTTAGTTGATTTGGATCACGTGATCACTTAGATGACTAGAGAGATGTCTGTCTAAGTGGGAGTTCTTAAGTAATATGATTAATTGAACTTAAATTTATCATGAACTTAGTCCTGGTAGTATTTTGCAAATTATATTGTAGATCAATAGCTCGTGTTGTTGCTTTCATATGTTTATTTTGATATGTTCCTAGAGAAAATTGTGTTGGAAAATGTTAGTAGCAATGATGCAGATTGGATCCGTGATCTGAGGTTTATCCTCATTGCTGCACAGAAGAATTATGTCCTAAATGCACCGCTAGGTGACAGACCTATTGCAGGAGCAGATGCAGGCATTATGAACGTTTGGCTATCTCAATATGATGACTACTTGATAGTTTAGTGCACCATGCTTAACGGCTTAGAATCGGGACTTCAAAGACGTTTTGAACGTCATGGACCATATGAGATGTTCCAGGAATTGAAGTTAATATTTCAAGAAAATACCCGAGTTGAGAGATATGAAGTCTCCAAAAAGTTCTATAGCTAAAAGATGGAGGAGAATCGCTCAACTAGTGAGCAGGTGCTCAGATTGTCTGGGTACTACAATCGCTTGAATCAAGTGGGAGTTAATCTTCCAGATAAGATAGCGATTGACAGAGTTCTCTAGTCACCATCACCAAGTTACTAGAACTTCGTGATGAACTATAGTATGCAAGGGATGACGAAAACGATTCCCGAGCTCTTCGTGATGTTGAAATCGACGAAGGTAGAAATCAAGAAAGAGCATCAAGTGTTGATGATTGACAAGATCACTAGTTTCAAGAAAAGGGCAAAGGGAAAGAAAGGGAACTTCAAGTGGAATGGCAAGCAAGTTGTCACTCCCGCAAAGAAGCCCAAAGCTGGATCAAAGCCTGAAACTGAGTGCTTACACTGCAAAGGAAATGGTCACTGGAAGCAGAAATGCCCCGAATATTTGGTGGATAAGAAGGATGGCAAAGTGAACAAGGGTATATTTGATATACAGGTTATTGATGTGTACCTTACTAGTGTTTATAGTAGCCCATGAGTATTTGATACTTGTTCGGTTGCTAAAAATTAGTAACTCGAAATAGGAGTTACAGAATAAACAGAGACTAGTTGAGGGTGAAGTGACGATGAGTGTTGGAAGTAGTTCCAAGATTGATATGATCATTATCGCACACTCCCTATACTTTCGGGATTAGTGTTAAACCTAAATAAATGTTATTTGGCATTTGCGTTGAGCATGAATATGATTTGATCATGTTTATTGCAATACGGTTATTCATTTAGAGTCAGAGAATAATTGTTGTTCTGTTTACATGAATAAAACCTTCAAATGGTCATTGTCGGTGTCAAAACTGGCGGATCTCGGGTAGGGGGTCCCGAACTGTGCGTCTAGGCAGATGGTAACAGGAGACAAGGGACACGATGTTTTTACCCAGGTTCGGGCCCTCTCGGTGGAGGTAAAACCCTACTCCTGCTTGATTAATATTGATGATATGGGTAGTACAAGAGTAGATCTACCATGAGATCAAAGAGGCTAAACCCTAGAAGCTAGCCTATGGTATGATTGTTGTTCGTCCTACGGACTAAAATCCTCCAGTTTATATAGACACCGGAGAGGGCTAGGGTTACACAGAGTCGGTTACAATGGTAGGAGATCTACATATCCGTATCGCCAAGCTTGCCTTCCACGCCAAGGAAAGTCCCATCCGGACATGGGACAGAGTCTTCAATCTTGTATCTTCATAGTTTAGGAGTCTGGCCGAAGATGATAGTTCGGCTATCCGTACACCCCCTAATCCAGGACTCCCTCAGTAGCCCCTGAACCAGGCTTCAATGACGACGAGTCTGGCGTGCATATTGTCTTCGGCATTGCAAGGCGGGTTCCTCCTTCGAATACTTCATAGAAGATTTTGAACACCAGGATAGTGTCCGGCTCTGCAAAATAAGTTCCACGTACCATCATAGAGAGAATAACATTTACACAAGTTCAATCTGCTGATGTATTCCATGGCATGACATCACACCACGGCCAAGCCTTTATTCGAATCGTTTTTACTGTTCCACCTCAGCGCGTTTAGCGAGGCGGTTTCCTTGGCACGTCTTGTCAAAGCAGAGATCGTGTCCCCTTATTTCGGGATTCTCATCAATACGGGCGTGGGTAACCCAACTGCGCCATTGATTACGGCGCTTGGGAGATAAGCGAGTTTTACTAGACCGGGACGCATAGTTTTCGTTCGTCCATATAAGGGGATAAGGATCCACCTTGTTACCTACACCTTCTTCCTCCTTTGCTTGTCCATTTCCGCGCACTCGAGCTCCAACACCCAAGTCCGCACATCTCGCCTCAACCTTCTCCAGCCATGTCCGGAGCGGGAGGCAAATGGATGGCCTCCTCCGTCATGGAGGGGCACATCAAAAGGCTGAGGAAAGCCGGGTACCTGCACAACAACATTGCGCACCGGCTTCCGGACGAGGGGCAGCTCGTCCCCACCCCCAGGCCCCATGAGAGGGTGGTGTTCCTTCCCCATTTCCTCCGCGGACTGGGCTTCCCACTCCACCCATTTGTCCGGGGGCTCATGTTCCACTACGGCCTGGATTTCCACGATCTGGCCCCGAATTTCATCCTCAACATCTCAGCGTTTATCGTTATGTGCGAGGCCTTCCTCCGCATCACACCCCACTTCGGCTTATGGCTGAAGACCTTCAATGTCAAGCCGAAGGTAGTGGGCGGCCAGCAGGCGGAGTGCGGAGGCGCCATGGTGGGCAAGATGCCCAACGTCACATGGCTCGAGGGCGCCTTCGTGGAAACCATCAAAGGGTGGCAATCGGGGTGGTTCTACATCACCGAACTGTTGGGGAACGTTGCAGAAAATAAAATTCTTTCTACGATTTCACCAAGATCCATCTATGAGTTCATATAGCAACGAGTGATAGTAGTGCATCTACATACCTTTGTAGATCGCGAGCGGAAGCGTTCAAGAGAACAGGGTTGAGGGAGTCGTACTCGTCGTGATCCAAATCACCGATGACCAAGTGCCGGACGGACAACACCTCCGCATTCAACACACGTACGGAGTGGATGACGTCTCCTCCTTCTTGATCCAGCAAGGGGGAAGGAGAGGTTGATGAAGATCCAGCAGCACGACAGTGTGGTGGTGGATGCAGCAGGGTTCCAGCAGAGCTTCGCCGAGCTTCTGCGAGAGGGAGAAGTGTAGCAGGGGAGAGGGAGGCGCCAAGACTTCAGGGTGCGGCTGCCCTCCCTCCCCCCTCCTTTATATAGGCCCCCAAGGGGGCGCCGGCCCTGGAGATGAGATCTCCCAAGGGGGGCGGCGGCCAGGGGGGTGGAGTGCCCCCCAAGGCAAGTGGAGGCCCCCCCCCACCCTAGGGTTTCCAACCCTAGGCGCAGGGGGGCCCAAGGGGGGCACACCAGCCCACCAGGGGCTGGTCCCCTCCCCACTTCAGCCCACGGGGCCCTCCGGGATAGGTGGCCCCACCCGATGGACCCCCGGGACCCTTCCAGTGGTCCCGGTACAATACCGATGACCCCCGAAACTCTCCCGATGGCCAAAACTGCACTTCCTATATATAATTCTTTACCTCCGAACTATTCCGGAACTCCTCGTGACGTCCGGGATCTCATCCAGGACTCCGAACAACTTTCGGTTTGCTGCATACTCATACTCATACAACCCTAGCGTCACCGAACCTTAAGTGTGTAGACCCTACGGGTTCGGGAGACATGTAGACATGACCGAGACGGCTCTCCGGTCAATAACTAACAGCGGGATCTGGATACCCATGTTGGCTCCCACATACTCCTCGATGATCTCATCGGATGAACCACGATGTCGAGGATTTAAGCAACCCCGTATACAATTCCCTTTGTCAATCGATACGTTACTTGCCCGAGATTCGATCATCGGTATCCCAATACCTCGTTCAATCTCGTTACCAGCAAGTCACTTTACTCGTACCGTAATGCATGATCCCGTGACTAGACACTTGGTCACTTTGAGCTCATTATGATGATGCACTACCGAGTGGGCCCAGCGATACCTCTCCGTCATACGGAGTGACAAATCCCAGTCTCGATCCGTGTCAACCCAACAGACACTTTCGGAGATACCTGTAGTGCACCTTTATAGTCACCCAGTTACGTTGTGACGTTTGGTACACCCAAAGCACTCCTACGGTATCCGGGAGTTACAGGATCTCATGGTCTAAGGAAAGGATACTTGACATTGGAAAAGCTCTAGCAAAACGAACTACACGATCTTGTGCTATGCTTAGGATTGGGTCTTGTCCATCACATCATTCTCCTAATGATGTGATCCCGTTATCAATGACATCTAATGTCCATAGTCAGGAAACCATGACTATCTGTTGATCAACGAGCTAGTCAACTAGAGGCTCACTAGGGACATATTGTGTTCTATGTATTCACACGTGTATTACGATTTCCGGATAATACAATTATAGCATGAATAAAAGATAATTATCATGAACAAGGAAATATAATAATAATCCTTTTATTATTGCCTCTAGGGCATATTTCCAACAGTCCCCCACTTGCACTAGAGTCAATAATCTAGTTACATTGTGATGAATCGAACACCCATAGAGTTCTGGTGTTGATCATGTTTTGCTCGCGGAAGAGGTTTAGTCAACGGATCTGCGACATTCAGATCCATATGAATTTTGCAAATATCTATGTCTCCATCTTGAACATTTTCATGGATAGAGTTGAAATGACGCTTGATGTGCCTGGTCTTCTTGTGAAACCTGGGCTCCTTGGCAAGGGCAATAGCTCCAGTGTCGTCACAGAAGAGAGTGATTGGCCCCGACGCATTGGGTATGACTCCTAGGTCGGTGATGAACTCCTTCATCCATATTGCTTCATGTGTTGCCTCCAAGGCTGCCATGTACTCCGCTTCACATGTAGATCTCGCCACGACGCTCTGCTTGCAACTGCACCAGCTTACTGCTCCACGATTCAACATATACACGTATCCGGTTTGTGACTTAGAGTCATCCAGATCTGTGTCCAAGCTAGCATCGACGTAACCCTTTACGACGAGCTCTTCGTCACCTCCATAAATGAGAAACATGTCCTTTGTCCTTTTCAGGTACTTTAGGATATTCTTGACCGATGTCCAGTGTTCCTTGCCGGGATTACTTTGGTACCTTCCTACCAAACTTACGGCAAGGTTTACATCAGGTCTGGTACACAACATGGCATACATAATAGATCCTATGGCTGAGGCATAGGGGATGACACTCATCTCTTCTTTATCTTTTGCCGTGGTCGGGCATTGAGCCGAGCTCAATCTCACACCTTGTAATACACGCAAGAACCCTTTCTTGGACTGATCCATTTTGAACTTCTTCAATATCTTATCAAGGTATGTGCATTGTGAAAGACCTATGAGGCGTCTCGATCTATCCCTATAGATCTTGATGCCTAATATGTAAGAAGATTCTCCAAGGTCCTTCATTGAAAAACACTTATTCAAGTAGGCCTTAATGCTGTCCAAAAGTTCTATATCATTTCCCATCAAAAGTATGTCATCTACATACAATATGAGAAATGCTACAGAGCTCCCACTCACTTTATTGTAAACGCAGGCTTCTCCATAAGTCTGCATAAACCCAAACGCTTTGATCATCTCATCAAAGTGAATGTTCCAATTCCGAGATGCTTGCACCAGCCCATAAATGGATCGCTAGAGCTTGCATACTTTGTTAGCATTCTTAGGATCGACAAAACCCTCCGGCTGCATCATATACAGTTCTTCCTTAAGATGGCCGTTAAGGAATGCCGTTTTGACGTCCATCTGCCATATCTCATAATCATAGTATGTGGCAATTGCTAAGATGATTCGGACGGACTTTAGCTTCGCTATGGGAGAGAAAGTCTCATCGTAGTCAACTCCTTGAACTTGCCGATAACCCTTAGCGACAAGTCGAGCTTTATAGATGGTAACATTACCATCCGCGTCCGTCTTCTTCTTAAAGATCCATTTGTTTTCTATCGCTCGCCGATCATCGGGCAAGTCTGTCAAAGTCCATACTTTGTTTTCATACATGGATTCTATCTCGGATTGCATGGCTTCAAGCCATTTGTTGGAGTCTGGGCCCGCCATCGCTTCTTCATAGTTCAAAGGTTCACCGTTGTCTAACAACATGATTTCCAGGACAGGGTTGCCATACCACTCTGGTGTGGAACGTGTCCTTGTGGACCTATGAAGTTCAGTAGCAACTAGATCTGAAGTACCTTGATCATCATTATTAATTTCCTCTCCAGTCGGTGTAGGCATCACAGGAACATTTTCCTGAGCTGCACTACTTTCTGGTTCAAGAGGTAGTACTTCATCGAGTTCTACTTTCCTCCCACTTACTTCTTTCGAGAGAAACTCTTTTTCCAGAAAGGATCCGTTCTTGGCAACAAAGATCTTGCCCTCGGATCTTAAGTAGAAGGTATACCCAATGGTTTCCTTAGGGTATCCTATGAAGACGCATTTTTCCGAGCTTTTCAGGTTGAAGTTTCTTGACATAAGCATCGCATCCCCAAATTTTTAGAAACGACAGCTTAGGTTTCTTCCCAAACCATAATTCATACGGTGTCGTCTCAACGGATTTAGATGGAGTCCTATTTAAAGTGAATGTAGCTGTCTCTAGAGCGTATCCCCAAAATGATAGCGGTAAATCGGTAAGAGACATCATAGATCACACCATATCCAATAGAGTGCGATTACGACATTCGGACACACCGTTACGCTGAGGTGTTCCAGGCGGCGTGAGTTGTGAAACAATTCCACATTTTCTTAAGTGTGTACCAAATTCGTGACTTAAATATTCTCCTCCATGATCTGATCGTAAGAATTTTATCTTTCGGTCACGTTGATTCTCTACTTCACTCTGAAATTCCTTGAACTTTTCAAAGGTCTCAGACTTGTGTTTCATCAAGTAGACATACCCATATCTACTTAAGTCATCAGTGAGAGTGAGAACATAACGATATCCTCTGCGAGCCTCAACGCTCATTGGACCACACACATCAGTATGTATGATTTCCAATAAGTTGGTTGCTCGCTCCATTGTTCCAGAGAACGGAGTCTTGGTCATTTTGCCCATGAGGCATGGTTCGCATGTGTCAAATGATTCATAATCGAGAGACTCTAAAAGTCCATCAGCATGGAGCTTCTTCATGAGCTTGACACCAATGTGACCAAGGCGGCAGTGCCACAAGTATGTGGGACTATCGTTATCAACTTTACATCTTTTGGTATTCACACTATGAATATGTGTAACATTACGTTCGAGATTCATTAAGAATAAACCATTGACCATCGGGGATGACCATAAAACATATCTCTCATATAAATAGAACAACCATTATTCTCGGATTTAAATGAGTAGCCATCTCGCATTAAACGAGATCCAGATACAATGTTCATGCTCAAACTTGGCACTAAATAACAATTATTGAGGTTTAAAACTAATCCTGTAGGTAAATGTAGAGGTAGCGTGCCGACGGCGATCACATCGACCTTGGAACCATTCCCGACGCGCATCGTCACCTCGTCCTTCGCCAGTCTCCGCTTATTCCGCAGCTCCTGTTGTGAGTTACAAATATGAGGAACGGCACCGGTATCAAATACCCAGGAGTTACTACGAGTACTGGTAAGGTACACATCAATTACATGTATATCAAATATACCTTTAGTGTTGCCGGCCTTCTTGTCCGCTAAGTATTTGGGGCAGTTCCGCTTCCAGTGACCCTTCCCTTTGCAATAAAAGCACTCAGTCTCAGGCTTGGGTCCATTCTTTGACTTCATCCCGGCAACTGGCTTACCGGGTACGGCAACATCTTTGCCTTCCTTCTTGAAGTTCTTCTTACCCTTGCCCTTCTTGAACTTGGTGGTTTTATTGACCATCAACACTTGATGTTCTTTCTTGATTTCTACCTCTGCTGACTTTAGCATTGAAAATACTTCAGGAATAGTTTTCACCATCCCCTACATATTGTAGTTCATCACAAAGCTCTTGTAGCTCGGTGGGAGCGACTGAAGGATTATGTCAATGACCGCCTCGTCCGGGAGGTTAATGTCCAGCTGGGACAGGCGGTTGTGCAAACCAGACATTTTGAGTATGTGCTCACTGACAGAACTATTTTCCTCCATCTTACAACTATAGAACTTGTCGGAGACTTCATATCTCTCGACCCGGGCATGAGCTTGGAAAACCATTTTCAGCTCCTCGAACATCTCATATGCTCTGTGTCGCTCAAAACGCTTTTGGAGCCCCGGTTCTAAGCTGTAAAGCATGCCGCACTGAACGAGGGAGTAATTATCAGCACGTGACTGCCAAGCGTTCATAACGTCTTGGTTCTCTGGGATGGGTGCTTCACCTAGCGGTCCTTCTAGGACATATGCTTTCTTGGCAGCTATGAGGATGATCCTCAGGTTCCGGACCCAGTCCGTATAGTTGTTGCCATCATCTTTCAGCTTGGTTTTCTCTAGGACCGCGTTGAAGTTCATGTTGACATGAGCGTTGGCCATTTGATCTACAAGACATATTTTGCAAAGATTTTAGACTAAGTTCATGATAATTAAGTTCATCTAATCAAATTATTTAATGAACTCCCACTCAGATTAGACATCCCTCTAGTCATCTAAGTGTTACACGATCCGAGTCGACTAGGTCGTGTCCGATCATCACGTGAGATGGACTAGTCATCATCGGTGAACATCTCCATGTTGATCGTATCTTCCATACGACTCATGTTCGACCTTTCGGTCTTTGTGTTCCGAGGCCATGTCTGTACATGCTAGGCTTGTCAAGTTAACCCTAAGTGTTTTTGCATGTGTAAAACTGTCTTACACCTGTTGTATGTGAACGTAAGAATCTATCACACCCGATCATCACGTGGTGCTTCGAAACGACGAACTTTAGCAACGGCGCACAGTTAGGGGAGAACACTTTCTTGAAATTATTATAAGGGATCATCTTATTTACTACCGTCGTTCTAAGTAAACAAGATGCATAAACATAATAAACATCACTTGCAATTATATAGTAGTGACATGATATGGCCAATATCATATAGCTCCTTTGATCTCCATCTTCGGGGCTCCATGATCATCTTTGTCACCGGCATGACACCATGATCTCCATCATTGTGTCTCCATGAAGTTGCTCGCCAACTATTACTTCTACTACTATGGCTAACAGTTTAGCAATAAAGTAAAGTAATTACATGGCGTTAAATCATTGACACGCAGGTCATACAATAATTGAGACAACTCCTATGGCTCCTGCCGGTTGTCATACTCATCGACATGTAAGTCGTGATTCCAATTACAAGAACATGATCTCATACATCACAATATATCATTTATCATTCATCACAACTTTTGGCCATATCATATCACAAAGCAATTGCTGCAAAAACAAGTTAGACGTCCTCTAATTGTTGTTGCATCTTTTACGTGGCTGCAATAGGGTTCTAGCAAGAACATTTTCTTACCTACGAAAAAGCCACAATGTGATTTGTCAACTTCTATTTACCCTTCATAAGGACCCTTTTCATCGAATCCGCTCCAACTAAAGTGGGAGAGACAGACACCCGCTAGCCACCTTATGCAACTAGTGCATGTCAGTCGGTGGAACCTGTCTCACGTAAGCGTACGTGTAAGGTCGGTCCGGGCCGCTTCATCCCACAATACCGCTGAATCAAAATAAGACTAGTAGCGGCAAGAAATTTGACAAATTCTACGCCCACAACAAATTGTGGTCTACTCGTGCAATAGAGAACTACGCATAGACCTAGCTCATGATGCCACTTTTGGGGAACGTTGCAAAAAATACAATTCTTCCTACGGTTTCACCAAGATCCATCTATGAGTTCATCTAGCAACGAGTGACAGTAGTGCATCTACATACCTTTGTAGATCGTGAGCGGAAGCGTTCAAGAGAACGGGGTTGAGGGAGTCGTACTCGTCGTGATCCAAATCACCGATGACCAAGTGCCGAACGGACATCACCTCTGCGTTCAACACACATACGGAGCGGATGACGTCTCCTTCTTCTTGATCCAGCAAGGGGGAAGGAGAGGTTGATGAAGATCCAGCAGCACGACGGCATGGTGGTGGATACAGCAAGGTTCAGGCAGAGCTTCGCCGAGCTTCTGCGAGAGGGAGAAGTGTAGCAGGGGAGAGGGAGGCGCCAAGACTTCAGGGAGCGGCTGCCCTCCCTCCCCCCTCCTTTATATAGGCCCCCAGGGGGGCGCCGGCCTTGGAGATGAGATCTCCCAAGGGGGGCGGCGGCCAGGGGGGTGGAGTGCCCCCCAAGGCAAGTGGAGGCGCCCCCCCCCCCACCCTAGGGTTTCCAACCCTAGGCGCAGGGGGGCCCAAGGGGGGCGCACCAGCCCACCAGGGGCTGGTCCCCTCCCCACTTCAGCCCACGGGGCCCTCCGAGATAGGTGGCCCCACCCGATGGACCCCCGGGACCCTTCTGGTGGTCCCGGTACAATGCCGGTGACCCCCGAAACTCTCCCGATGGCCGAAACTGCACTTCCTATATATAATTCTTTACCACCGGACTATTCCAGAACTCCTCGTGACGTCCGGGATCTCATCCGGGACTCCGAACAACTTTCGGTTTGCTGCATACTCATATTCATACAACCCTAGCGTCACCGAACCTTAAGTGTGTAGACCCTACGGGTTCGGGAGACATGTAGACATGACCGAGACGGCTCTCCGGTCAATAACCAACAGCGTGATCTGGATACCCATGTTGGCTCCCACATACTCCTCGATGATCTCATTGGATGAACCACGATGTCGAGGATTTAAGCAACCCCGTATACAATTCCCTTTGTCAATCGGTACGTTACTTGCCCTAGATTCGATCGTCGGTATCCCAATACCTCGTTCAATCTCGTTACCGGCAAGTCACTTTACTCGTACCGTAATGCATGATCCGTGACCAGACACTTGGTCACTTTGAGCTCATTATGATGATGCATTACCGAGTGGGCCCAGAGATACCTCTCCGTCATACGGAGTGACAAATCCCAGTCTCGATCCGTGTCAACCCAACAGACACTTTCGTAGATACCTGTAGTGCACCTTTATAGTCACCCAGTTACGTTGTGACGTTTGGTACACCCAAAGCACTCCTACGGTATCCGGGAGTTACACGATCTCATGGTCTAAGGAAAAGATACTTGACATTGGAAAAGCTCTAGCAAAACGAACTACACGATCTTGTGCTATGCTTAGGATTGGGTCGTGTCCATCACATCATTCTCCTAATGATGTGATCCCGTTATAAATGACATCTAATGTCCATAGTCAGGAAACCATGACTATCTGTTGATCAACGAGCTAGTCAACTAGAGGCTCACTAGGGAAATATTGTGGTCTATGTATTCACACGTGTATTACGATTTCCGGATAATACAATTATAGCATGAATAAAAGAAAATTATCATGAACAAGGAAATATAATAATAATCCTTTTATTATTGCCTCTAGGGCATATTTCCAACATGAACCGCGTGACCCTGAATGGGCAGCGGCCCCCGAATTCAGATCTGGCATCCCCACACGGCTCATCTCCTGGAAAGAGAAGGGCCTGACATGGGGTGACTTGGAAGAGCTGACCGGACTCCAAACCTGCGTCCAAAACCTTGTGAACAAGAAGATCAAGCTCGTCAACGTGGTCCGGGTCATGCTCGTCCGCCGGATCCTCCCGTGCCAACAACGGGCCTTCAACTTGTGGGAGTTTGATCCGGCACAGCACCAGACCTTGAGCAGGCTCTTCGACATTACGTACGAAGACGCCTGGAGGGTGCTGTTCAAAGGCGCCGAGGCTCCTGCATCCGCTAAAGAAGATCGCGGATTCTACTCGCAGCGTCAAGCTGGCAAGGTAAGCTATTTTACCCTTTACGGGACACTTGTTTTTCATAGTTTGACTCTATGCGGGATCTAAACTCCCTTACCTTTGATAGGCCTGGCAGAAGAAGTCCGGGCAGGTTAACTGGCTGGCCCGCTTACCAGAAGACCCAGCGTACGCCCAATTAACGGGGTTGCTGGCTCCGGCGCCTTACGTGGTGCCGGAGAAGAAGGTCAAGAAGAAGGCCACGGGAACCCGAAAGAGTTCCCGTCATCAGGTGTTATCGGACTCATCGTCCGATGACTCCGAGGCGGACTCCTCCCGTGAAGACAAGGAGGAGAAAAGGGAGGCTTCTCCCCCAGCGGGGGGAGAAAAGGGAGGGTCCAAGAAGGGAAGGACCCTTCCTCCAGACTGTTCCACCAACGCCGACGACAGCGAAGAGGAGTAGCCTTCGAGGGCCAAGCCCCTGGCGAGATCGTAAGTGTCCGGATTCCAGAATAACTCATGATTTTTCTTTCGTCACATAGTGTCCTCTAACACCGAATACAACCATGTAGCCCGCCCAAGGACGATCTCCCCGCTTCGTCGAGCGGCTCCCTGGATTCGTCGGATGTGAATAGCACTTCACTTCCGACCGCCTCCTCCCCCCGTGACGCAGACGATGCCGAGATGGGGTCCCAGAAGGGGCCCGGCCAGGAGGAGGAGGTTCCGAAGGTGCCGCAGGGCAACCTCCCAGACTTTGGGCACGAGGGGGGTCAACCCCCAAAGGGTTCTGAGTTCGGCCCTGGACCAGACTCCGCACCGTAACCTTTAGTGGTTCCGGAGTCCGGCGGGCGGCCCCTTCGTAAGAAGGGCGAGACTGCGACGCCAGTGACCTCCGTCCAACCGGAGGCGTCGGATAATTTGCTGGAGGCGCTCAATGGCGCCTCCATCGACGAGGAGCACCGCACTGTTATGAGTGCGGTGATCCAGAAAGTTCAGTCCGCCAAGAGCGGGCTGACTGAAGCCTATACCAGCCTTCTAACAGGCTTTGAGGTAAGTTTTTAAGATATGTAAAAATAGTACTGCATAGACAGTAGCCCCTGATGCTCAGTTTGGTGTTCGGAAAGAAAAGCCGAACTGAGGATCTAAAAATATATACGCAGGAGTCTAACATAAGCATGTCAATATGGGAATGCAGGTTGCGCTGCTGACCTCTGCCGCACTGACTGCGGAGGTCAATGCGTTGAAGTAGAGCCTCGATACGTCCGAGAACGAGCTCGGCCGTGCCACGAAGCAGCTCGAGGACAAGGAAGGTAAGTAATACCTTATTAAAGTAATACCTTATAGAAAGGTTTTGGTTGCAAAAAATGACAGGAATAACATGAGTATTGCAAGGGCCACGAACAAGGTGGCAACCCTGAAGGAAGCGGTGTCCAAGGCCGAAAGCAATGCGGCCGCGGAACGCACCGAGCGAGAGAAGCAGGAGGCGCGGGTGGCGGAGGTGCGGCAAGAGCTCCAGGATCTCGTGGAAAAACACGAGAGTTTGGAGCGTGACTCGAAGACTCGAGAGTCCGAGCTTGCCTCGGCTCTTGAGAGTGCCAAAGCCGCTAAGGCCGAAGCCCAAAATGCCCTCCAGGAAATTGAGGCGATAAAAAAGATAGCGATGGGTAAGGCATTCTTCATGCAAAGCAAGCATGTAAAAGTGAATTACTTATTACTTACCCGAATCCGGAGCTCTCCAGGAGCATTCGCAGATCTGCCCCACAGTGTATCCGGCGCTGTCGCATTCTACCGGGCCGAGGAAGGGAGCTCGACGGAGAAGGTATTCTGGTCTCAGTATGCTGAGGCCGGACATCCGGTGCCCTTGAGCGACCAGCTGAAGCAACTGGTCGAGCTCCACAAGGTGGCCGAACAGGCCATGAAGGGCCTCATAGTTCGGCTGTGGCCTAAAGAAGCCATACCTGGGATCTACTTCGGTCTGGTGCGGCGGTTGGTGGACGCCTGTCCATGGATTGAAGTCATCAAGCATTCCGTCTGCATTGAAGGTGCCCGTCGGGCCCTTGCCCATGCTAAAGTGCACTGGGGCAAGATGGACACCGAGAAGCTTGTGACGGACGCGCCACCGCCGGGCAAGGAGTATCGCACGCCCCAGATGTACTATAAGGGTGTCCTGAAGGGTGCCCGCCTTATAGCGGGTGAATGCTCCAAAGATGTAATTTTTTAGTAGACTCGCATTTTGTTATCCTGTGCGCTAAAAACATTGTTCATATGCGCTAAGCAACACTTGTTAATTTAAATTATTACCTTCTGTGCAGCCATTTATCAAATTTGAGAGATGGCAATTTGTTGGCTTCAGCCCCCATGCCACGAGTGCTGGGGTGTTCGGGATAAACTTGAGCGCTCTTGTTCCCATTTTTGGGTCCTTCGAGGGAGGCGCTCAACACAACGAACGAGGCAACTGGACTTATAATGCTTGAACACTCCCACTTAGCCATAGAATTCTATAATTTTAAATTTCGGCGAAGCCCCTAGTGTTCGGAAGACCGAATTCGGGGCGCTATCCACGCCTGGGCCGGACAAAGCCGGCTCCTTGCTCTAAGCGGCATAAGTCTTTAGGGACTCGAAAAAACCTCTCGAACAGCGACTAGCTCTCGCCCTATCATGACGGTCAGTTTTAGCTTTCTCCACTGAGGTGCTCAACCTAGCTCAACTGGGGCACAATCGCAGTGGTTCTCCCAGCGCTACCTTAGCCGATATAACGGAACGTAAGGTACCAAAACATGGGAGCCGTGCAAACCCAACTATTGACCCAAGACATGATTCGGAGCCGATGCATATAATGCTATAAGTTCGGGGTGCCGCACTTGTGAAAGTGTTCGGACATATCACACCGTATTTTGGGGAACTTAAGCCCCTGGTGTATTTGGCCGTACCAAAGCGTACGGATGCAACATGTCATAAGTGAACATGTATAAATAGAAAAGGGGATGCAATAATAGGCAAAAAGTGATGCATTGTTTATTCAAAAAATACTGCAATGAAAGCAGAACGATACAAATAGTGCGATAAGCAAGGGATGGGACTATTTAACATGTCTCCCTCTAGGGGTAGGCTGCGGGATGGTATGTAAAACAGGTATACTGCTCGTAATAGAGACCACCTGGATACTCGACGTAGCTTTTCTGCTTCCCTGGCTGTTGCATCTTGAGTTCGGCGATTCCACTGCCGGACAGGGCTTCTTGAAAACGGAGTCCTGCGAATAAGAGAAAAAAGAATGACACAATTGGGAGCCCCTGGTGTGGTTGAGCCACACTCTGGGCATGCCGTGGTCGTGCCCCTCCCCCTGTGCCCATGGTATCTCCAGAGCATAGTTATGTACGCGTGGTACTGGTCTCGCGATTTCACGAGGGCTGGGGTTGGGGCCGCATTGCTACGCGTGCTCGGAACGTGCCAGGTGGTCTTGTTGTAGGTTACTCCGGGTGCGCTTGACGGTGTCCGCCGCTTGACAGCTGGACTCGAGAATTGCCTTAAGAGGCTGCTTTGTACTTCCGCTGTGAGAGCCGTTGTATGCTCCTCCGTTCGGAGAGAGCGTTCGGTGTTTTCATTGACCGTAATGACTCCTCGAGGGCCTGGCATCTTGAGCTTGAGGTATGCGTAGTGCGGCACCGCATTGAACTTTGCAAATGCGGTTCGTCCAAGCAGTGCATGATAGCCGCTGCGGAACGGGACTATGTCGAAGATTAACTCCTCACTTTGGAAGTTATCCGGGGATCCGAAGACCACTTCAAGTGTAACGGAGCCTGTACAGTTGGCCTCTACACCTGGTATGACGCCTTTGAAGGTCGTCTTTGTGGGTTTAATCCTTGAGGGGTCTATGCCCATCTTGCACACTGTATCCTGATAAAGTAGGTTCAGGCTGCTGCCGCCGTCCATCAGGACTCTAGTGAGGTGAAATCCGTCGACGATTGGGTCTAGAACCAATGCGGCGAACCCGCCATGGCGGATGCTAGTGGGGTGGTCCCTTCGATCAAAAGTGATCGGGTAGGAGGACCACGGATTGAACTTTGGGGCGACTGGCTCCATCGCATATACGTCCCTGAGTGCACGCTTCCTCTCCCTTTTGGGTATGTGGATTGCGTATATCATGTTCACCATTCGCACTTGTGGGGGGAAACCCTTCTGTCCTCTATTGTTCGGTGGCCGGGTCTCCTCCTCGTCATTGCTATGCAGCCCCTTGTCATTGTTTTCGGCAATTAACTTGCCTGCCTGCTTGAACACCCAACAATCCCTGTTGGTGTGATTGGCTGGCTTTTCGGGGGTGCCGTGTATCTGGCACGAGCGATCGAGTATTCGGTCCAAATTGGACGGGCCCGGAGTATTTCTTTTGAATGGCTTTTTCCGCTGACCAGGTTTAGAGCCTCTGAATCCGGCATTGACTGCCGTATCTTCAGTATTATCACCGTTAATGCGACGCTTGTGCTTATTGCGACGCGACCTGCCGTTGCTGTCCTTGGTAGCCGAACTACCAGGGTTTTTGGTCAGGTTGTTACTGCGAGCTAGCCAGCTGTCCTCTCCCGCGCAGAAGCGGGTCATGAGTGATGTGAGGGCTGCCATGGATTTCGGCTTTTCCTGTCCTAGGTGCCGGGCAAGCCACTCGTCGCGGATGTTATGTTTGAAGGCAGCAAGGGCCTCTGCATCCGGACAGTCAACGATTTGATTTTTCTTGGTTAAGAACCGTGTCCAGAATTGTTTGGCCGATTCGTCTGGCTGCTGAATTATGTGGCTTAGGTCATCGGCGTCTGGTGGTCGCACATATGTGCCCTAGAAGTTATCATGGAATGCGGCTTCCAGGTCTTCCCAACACCCAATTGATTCTGCTGGCAGGCTGTTGAGCCAATGCCGAGCTGGTCCTTTAAGCTTGAGTGGGAGGTATTTGATGGCGGGTAGATCATCACCGCGGGCCATGTGGATGTGAAGGAGATAGTCCTCGATCCAAACCGCAGGATCTGTTGTGCCATCGTATGACTCAATGTTTACGGGTTTGAAACCCTCGGGGATTTGATGATCCATTACTTCGTCTGTGAAGCATAGTGGGTGTGCGGCACCTCTGTATTGGGCTATATCATGACGCATCTCAAATGAGCTTTGTCTACTGTGTTCGGCCCGGCTGGAATTGCTGTATCCGGCGTGACGGTTGTCATCACGTATCGTGGGGCACCCACGCGATCCATATATCGATCTTGTTTGTCTTGCCTTGTCCTCCAATATGTCTCGCAAGTCTGGCGCATTCCCCTGTGGCTTTGTACTTTTCGAGCGACGCCGGGGTGCGGCCTTAGTGGAGGGCCTAGAGGCCTCTCTGTCGCGGCCACGAGGTGGCAGGTCGGCCGTATTGTGCGCTGGTGATGTAGGTTTGGGTGCTTCCTCCTCTAATCGGGGTAGCAACCTGCGTTTTGGGTAGCTCTTGGAGGGGCGTTCGAGTTCATACTCTTCGGCCGCAAGGACTTCAGTCCATCTGTCGACTAGCAAGTCTTGGTCAGCTCTGAGCTGTTGCCGCTTTTTCTTGAGGCTGCTTGCCGTGGCCATAAGCCTGCGTTTGAAACGCTCTTGTTCGACGGGATCCTCAGGCACGACAAATTCGTCGTCGTTGATGCTTGCCTCGTCTTCGGAGGGAGGCATATAATTATCGTCCTCTACCTCTCTGTCTGCCGCTCTCTCACGAGGGCTGGCTTCTTCATCCTCCTGCGCTGAATCCTGCCGGAGGGGGTTGTATTCGGCACTATCCGGGGTGTTATTGTCTCCGGTGTCGGAATCTCCATTTTTGCTGTGGCGGGATTTAGAGCGGCGCCGCTGACGCCGGCGCTTAGGCTGTTTTTTTGGAGGGGTCGTCCTCCGTTGTTCCATCGCCATTCCCATCCTTTGGGATGTCCACCATGTAAATGTCGTATGACGAGGTGGCCTTCCAGTGCCCTGTAGGCGCTGGTTCTTGGTCGTCTTCTGCATCGTCGTCCATACCGTCGATGTCTTAGGAGTCGAAGTCGAGCATGTCGGTTAAATCATCGACAGTGGCTACAAAGTGGGTGGTGGGTGGGTGTTGAATTTCTTCGTCGTCCGCATCCCAACCTTCCTGACCATAGTCCGGCCAGGGCTCTCCTGATAAAGAGAGAGACTTTAGTGAATTCAGGATGTCGCCAAAGGGCGAGTGCTGAAAGATGTCCGCGGTAGTGAATTCCATAACCGGCGCCCAATCGGATTTGATTGGCAGGGGCACGGGAGGTTCGGAGTCCGGAGAGGAGTCTGGCACCTCGGAGTCACGGGCTTTGCGAAGGATAGGGTTGGTATTCGGCTCTATCGCCGTAGAGGTAGCATCCCTCGAGGCGGTGTCCAGCCACCCGTCCTCGATCGGCGCAGTCGGCTCTAAGCTAAGGGTCGGAGCGGACACTTGTGCGGCCTCCAGGGCACTGTCCGGCAGCAGAGCTAGATCATGCCCATCGTGACAGTGCGGCGCGCTTGGCTGTGGCTCGAATCCGTCGAAGATCAAGTCTCCGCGGATGTCAGCCGTGTAGTTCAAACTCCCAAATCTGACCTGATGGCCAGGGGCGTAGCTTTCGATCTGCTCCAGATGGCCAAGTGAATTGGCCCGCAGTGCAAAGCTGCCGAATACGAAGATCTATTCGGGGAGAAAAGTCTCACCCTGGACCGCGCGTTGTTGATGATTGAAGGAGCCATCGGGCCTATAGGTGACGACACGGAGGAACTCTCAATGAAAGCACCAATGTCGGTGTCAAAACCGGCGGATCTCGGGTAGGGGGTCCCGAACTGTGCGTCTAGGCGGATGGTAACAGGAGACAAGGGACGCGATGTTTTTACCCAGGTTCGGGCCCTCTCGGTGGAGGTAAAACCCTACTCCTGCTTGATTAATATTGATGATATGGGTAGTACAAGATTAGATCTACCACGAGATCAGAGAGGCTAAACCCTAGAAGCTAGCCTATGGTATGATTTTTGTTCATCCTATGGACTAAAACCCTCCGGTTTATATAGACACCGGAGAGGGCTAGGGTTACACAGAGTCGGTTACAATGGTAGGAGATCTACATATCCGTATCGCCAAGCTTGCCTTCCACGCCAAGGAAAGTCCCATCCGGACACGAGACGGAGTCTTCAAACTTATATCTTCATAGTTTAGGAGTCCGGCCGAAGATGATAGTTCGGCTATCCGGACACCCCCTAATCCAGGACTCCCTCAGTCATACACCCAATGAAAATAGTTTGTTGGATCTCGATCGTAGTGATACACATATTCGTAATATTGATGCTAAAAGATGCAAAGTTAATAATGATAGTGCAACTTATTTGTGGCACTGCCGTTTGGGTCATATCGGTGTAAAGCACATGAAGGAACTCCATAAAGATGGATTTTCGGAATCACTTGGTTATGAAACATTTGATGCTTACGAACCGTGCCTTTTTTGGCAAGATGACTAAAACTCCGTTCCTCGGAACAATGGAACGAGCTATTGACTTATTGGAAATAATACATACCGATGTATGCGATCCGATGAGTGTTAAGGCTCGCGGCGTGTATCGTTATTTTCTGACCTTCATAGATGATTTGAGCAGATATGGGTATATCTACTTGATGAAACATAAGTCTGAAACATTTGAAAAGTTCAAAGAATTTCAGAGTGGAAAACCATCGTAACAAGAAAAATAAAGTTTCTACGATCTGATCGTGGAGACGAATATTTGAGTCACGAGTTTGGTCTTCATTTGAAACAATGTGAAATAGTTTCGCAACTCACGCCACCTGGAACACCACAATGTAATGGTGTGTCTGAACATCGTAATCGTACTTTACTAGATATGGTGCGATCTATGATGCCTCTTATCGATTTACCACTATCGTTTCGGGGTTATACATTAGAGACAGCTGCATTCACGTTTAATAAGGCACCATCTAAATCCGTTGAGATGACACCGTATGAACTATGGTTTAGCAGTAAACCTAAGTTGTCGTTTCTTAAAGTTTGGAGTTGCGATGCTTATATGAAAAAGGATTTCAACCTGATAAGCTCGAACCCAAATTGGAGAAGTGCGTCTTCATAGAAAACCCAAAGGAAACTGTTGGGTACACCTTCTATCACAGATCTGAAGGAAAAACATTTGTTGCTAAGAATGGATCCTTTCTTGAGAAGGAGTTTCTCTCAAAAGAAGTGAGTGGGAGGAAAGTAGAGCTTGGTAAGGTAATTTGTACCTTCTCCCGAATTGGAAAGTAGTTCATCACAGAAATCAGTTCCAGCGATTCCTACACCAATTAGTGAGGAAGCTAATGATGATGATCATGAAACTTCAGATCAAGTTACTACAAAACCTCGTAGGTCTTCCAAAGTATAGTCCGCACCAGAGTGGTACGGTAGTCCTGTTCTGGAAGTCATGTTACTAGACCATGATGAACCTATGAACTATGAGGAAGCGATGATGAGCCCAGATTCCGTGAAATGGCTTGAGGCCATGAAATCTGAGATGGGATCCATGTATGAGAACAAAGTGTGGACTTTGGTGGAGTTGCTCAATGATCGGCAAGCCATATTGTATAAATGGATCTTCAAGAGGAAGACAGATGCTGATAGTAGTGTTACTATCTACAAAGCTCGACTTGTCGCAAAAAGGTTTTCGACAAGTTCAAGGTGTTGACTACAATGAGATTTTCTCAACTGTAGCGATGCTTAATCTGTCCGAATCATGTTAGCAATTGCCACATTTTATGAAATCTGGCAAATGGATGTCGAAACTGGATTCCTTAATGGTTTTCTTAAAGAAGAATTGTATATGATGCAACCAGAAGGTTTTGTCAATCCTAAAGGTGCTAACAAAATGTGCAAGCTCTAGCGATCCATCTATGGACTGGTGCAAGCATCTCCGAGTTGGAATATACGCTTTGATAAGTTGATCAAAGCATATAGTTTTATACAGACTTGCGGTGAAGCCTGTATTTACAATAAAGTGAGTGGGAGCACTACCGCCTTTCTGATAAATATATGTGAGTAACATATTGTTGATCAGAAATGATGTAGAATTTTTCTAGAAAGCATAAAGGAGTATTTGAAAGGAGTTCTTTAAAAGAAAGACCTCAGTAAAGCTACTTACATATTGAGCATCAAAATCTATTGAGATAGATCAAGACGCTTAATAAGTTTTTCAATAAGTACATACCTTGTCAAGATTTTGAAGTAGTTCAAAATGGAACAATCAAAGAAAGAGTTCTTGCCTATGTTGCAAAGGTGTGAAATTGAGTAAGACTTAAATCCCGATCACGGCAGAAAATAGAAAAGAGAATGAAAGTCATTCCCTATGCCTCAGTCATAGGTTCTATAAAGTATGCTATGCTATGTACCAGACCTATTGTATACCTTGTTCTGAATTTGGTAAGGGAATACAATAGTGATCTAGGAGTAGATCACTGGACATTGGTCAAGAATATCCTTAGTGAGGACTAAGGAAATATTTCTCGATTATGAAGGTAATAAAAGAGCCCATCGTAAAGAGTTACATCGGTGCAAGCTTTTACACCGATCCAGATGACTCTAAGTCTCAATCTGGATACATATTGAAAGTGGGAGCAATTAGCTAGAGTAGCTCCGTACAGAGCATTGTATACATAGAATATTTGCAAAATACATACGGCTCTGAATGTGACAGACCCGTTGACTAAGCTTCTCTCACGAGCAAAACATGATCACACCTTAGTACTCTTTGGGTGTTAATCACATAGCGATGTGAACTAGATTATTGACTCTAGTAAACCCTTTGGGTGTCGGTCACATGACGATGTGAACTATGGGTGTTAATCATGTACAGATATGAATATTGGTGTTAAATCACATGGCGATGTGAACTAGATTATTGACTCTAGTGCAAGTGGGAGACTGAAGGAAATATGCCCTAGAGGCAATAATAAAGTTATTATTTATTTCCTTATTTCATGATAAATATTTATTATTCATGCTAGAATTGTATTAACCGGAAACATAATACATGTGTGAATACATAGACAAACATAGTGTCACTAGTATGCCTCTACTTGACTAGCTCGTTAATCAAAGGTGGTTAAGTTTCCTAACCATAGACATGAGTTATCATTTTATTAACGGGATCACATCATTAGGAGAATGATGTGATTGACTTGACCCATTCCGTTAGCTTAGCACTTGATCGTTTAGTATGTTGCTATTGCTTTCTTCATGACTTATACATGTTCCTACAACTATGAGATTATGCAACTCCCGTTTACCGGAGGAACACTTTTTGTGCTACCAAACGTCACAACGTAACTGGGTGTTTATAAAGGAGCTCTACAGGTGTCTCCGAAGGTACATGTTGGGTTGGCGTATTTCGAGATTAGGATTTGTCACTCCGATTGTCGGAGAGGTATCTCTCGGCCCACTCAGTAATGCACATCACTATAAGCCTTGCAAGCATTGTAACCAATGAGTTAGTTGTGGGATGATGTATTACGGAACAAGTAAAGAGACTTTCCGGTAACGAGATTGAGCTAGGTATTGAGATACCGACGATCGAATCTCGGGTAAGTAACATACCGATGACAAAGGAAACAACGTATGTTGTTATGCGGTTTGACTGATAAAGATCTTTGTAGAATATGTAGGAGCCAATATGAGCATCCAGGTTCCGCTATTGGTTATTAACCGGAGACGTGTCTCGGTCATGTCTACATTGTTCTTGAACCCGTAGGGTCCGCACGCTTAAGGTTTCGATGACAGTTATATTATGAGTTTATGAGTTTTGATGTACCGAAGGAGTTCAGAGTCCCGAATGAGATCGAGGACATGACGAGGAGTCTCGAAATGGTCGAGACGTAAAGATCGATATATTGGACGACTATATTCGAACATCGAAAGGGTTCCGAGTGATTCGGGTATTTTCGGGGGTACCGAGGAGTTACGGGAATACGAGGAAGAAGCAATGGGCCTCATGGGCCAAGTGGTGGAAGAGAGGAGGCAGGGCGCGCGGCCCCCCTAGCCCAAACCGAATTGGACTAGGGGGCCGGCCCCCCTTTCCTCTTTTTCCTCCCTCTCCTTCCTTCTCCTTCTCCTTCCCTTCCTTCCCCTCTCCTAGTTGGACTAGGAAAGGAGGGAGTCCTACTCCCGGTGGGAGTAGGACTCCTCCCTGGCGCGCCCTCCCTTGGCCGGCCGCCCCTCCCCTTGCTCCTTTATATACGGGGGCAGGGGGCACCTCTAGGCACAACAACAATTGATCTCCAAGATCTCTTAGCCGTGTGCGGTGCCCCCCTCCACCATAGTCCTCGATAATATTGTAGCAGTGCTTAGGTGAAGCCCTGTGATGGTAGAACATCAAGATCATCACCACGCCGTCGTGCTGACGAAACTGTTCCCCGACACCCTGCTGGATCGGAGTCCGGGGATCGTCATCGAGCTGAACGTGTGCTAGAACTCGAAGGTGTCGTAGTTTCGATGCTTGATCGGTCGGGCCGTGAAGATGTACGACTACATCAACCGCGTTGTTTTAACGCTTCCGCTTTCGGTCTACGAGGGTACGTGGACAACACTCTCCCCTCTCGTTTCTATGCATCACCATGATCTTGTGTGTGCGTAAGAATTTTTTTTAAATTACTACGTTCCCCAACATCTTGCTGGTCAGCTTCGACTGCCGCATCGTGCCAACACTGATGCCATAGCCAACAAAGTTGCCCAAATGCCTCAGAAGCGTGCTCGTGTGCTGAATGACCGAAAGCTTCTCGTTTCACTTCATCAGAAGCAGGATAGGCATCATGACTAGATGAAACGCCAGATGCAAAGTCGCCTTGTTGATGTCAATCGCATACGCAACCTCGCCACCAAAAACTCATTCATTGCTTATGAAGCCTGTCAGCGTGCCTAGAAGTGCCTTACTCTACCATGCTCTGAAGATGATCTTCAAGCAGATGGCTTCACTGAAAAGTTCAAGTTTGACTCCAGGCCTCCACAGTCAGCAAGTTGGCGTCCGACACCTTCAATTGAAGATTCTGAGTACTCATCTTAGGCTCCGACTGTTGTTTCCAGAGTCATTGATGAGGAAGACGACACCACTTCACCAGCCATGGCTTCACTGCATTACCATTCTGCATCAGGCCCCTCTGCACCGCCAAACTCCACCGTCGACCCTGCTGCCCCAACATCTTCACGAACACCGCATGGGAACGCTTCGACACTGTATGTCTTCACTCCTTTTTGGTCATTACTGACAAAAGGTGGAAAAGCATATGAGTTTATAGTCTTCAAGCAGGTCTATCTGGGTCAGGTGCTTATTTTTGTTAAGTTTTGCAACTCCCGTTCTTGAACTATTGGTGTTTAAGTTGTAACACTTAAAACTTGATTGTCATCTGCCACTTTTGCTGCTACCGTTTATTGCGATGATAAATTTCGCATGAAGTCATTCTGCAGACGCCCATTTTTGATTGTGCATGTCATTATCTTCATTACATTCTTGCTTGCATGATGAATTGTCTTCATGAATTGAAGGAGATCTCAACAAAGCAGAACCTGCCATGTGTATTTGCATTCAAAGGCAAAACTACTTATATGCACATCTTCAGGGGGAGCCCTCTCAACTTCATGAAGACAATAACTGCATTCTTTAACTTACACATATTTTTATCCTCGTTGAAAACTTCCACCAGTTTGTCATCAATCACCAAAAAGGGGGAGATTGTAAGTGCATCTAGTGCCACCCCTAGTTGGTTTTGGAGTATTGACGACAAACTTGGTTGAGAGACTATTGTGTTTGTGAGAATTACAGGACAACACAGGTAGAAGTCCCTTATAGATTCGGTTTACCTACCAAAGATGACCCCTAAAAATGTGTGAAGACATTAAAGACAATGGTGGTTCGTGA